>NW_006400567.1:2443-5415 GCF_000299155.1 Elephantulus edwardii | reverse complement strand
TATCCTCCTCTGAAAATGAATGCTATAATTTCTTCCAAACAGCTATCTCTGGTAATGCTTTTTCATGTGGTTAAAAATCAAGTAGTATAAATAAAATACAAATATCGTGCTCGCTTTGGCAGCACATATACTGAAATTGGAACGATACAGAGAAGATCAGCATGGCCCCTGCGCAAGGATGGCATGCAAATTCGTGAAGCGTTCCATATTTTTAAGAAAAAAAATACAAATATCACAGTAGTGGAATGTATTTATCCCATCAAACAAAAATATAATTAACAATGAATTATTTATAAAAAATTATATTTTGGGGGGTTAAAAGTTTAAGAGATTTGGAAGACAGGAGAAAGAACAAGCTTTAGAAAATGTTTAGTAAAGTGGAGCAACTGTTTCTCAAACTGTAGAATGACTCTTAGAAAACCAGGTCAACATATAAAGTCTGATTTCCCTGGTAACTACTTCTTTCATTCTCAAGATTAGAACTTTACAAAGTTTCAGGTCATTACTGTGTACCTTCTTTTTTCTTTTGTGTCTTTCTACAAACTTCTAGAGGATTGAAACTTCTGAGACTTTTATTAGTAAAACTGGACATATCCCAAGAGAACAATAGCTATATATGTGTATATTTTTTTCATCCTAATTTTTTTAAGCAAGCCAATTGAGATAAAGTAGACTATTTTTTCCCTTGCTCAAACAAAAGGATTTGTTGTTTATAGCTCAAAATCTAATATTATCAAAGAACTCCACCACCCAATTCTCAGAAAGTAACCTCATCTTGTTTGTATTTTTAGACTCTCAATAAAATTCAGTATACTATAATGGATTGAGGCTTCATTCTATAAAAGTTATTACTTTGGTTATAAAATGAGTTCTTACCAATGGTATAAAATAAGATTTTAAAGTAATTATTGATTTAGACATATCAAAACTTCACAGAGTGCTCAAAGAACACAGAATCAGGTTATGACAATTATTTTAGTATTTTTCATCTTTATTGCTTTATTAATCTTATGTAGAATTTGTCCACTTCCCCTTCAAAACAAAAAGTAAAAACTCTCTGAACTTCAAGTACTTTACAGAAGAGCATAATACAGAAAATTGCACCTGCACAAAAATGTATCAGAAGTAGAGATGATTAATAATTTTATTTTCCCCCCTCTTTGTCTTAAATATATTCCTCATTCTTTCATGCGTTTGCCTTCATGTGACTTACCACTTCAAATTTAACTGAGGATTTGCAAACATTCTCTGCCCTGACGGTCAATTTATTTGCCTCATACTATTAGAACATGCTATTCCATCTCATCGAAGGTCTTCCTCTACTGCACCATCCCTCCACTCTGCCAAACATGATATCCCTCTCCAAGGTCCAGTCCCTCCTTGCAACATGACCAAAGTATGTCAGACAAAGCTTCAGAATCCTTGACTCCAGGGAACATTCTGGCTTCACCCTCTCCAGGACAAACCTGTTTGGTATCCACAAACATGGTATTTTCAAACACAGCAGTATTTTCAAACATAGCAGTCCATGGTATTTTCAACACTCTTCTCTAAAACCACAATTCAAAGGTATCAATTCTCTTTCTATCATCCCTATTCACTGTCCAACTCTCCGATGTATAGCATGTAATTATAAAGACTATAGCCTGGATCAGGCGCTCCTTAGTCTCTAGCTTGATGTCGTTGCAAACCTAGAGGGGCAAAAAAACTTTAGAAATTTCTCTCAGGAATGTTTTTCATGAGAATAAATATGTATTAGACATTTCATGTTGTATGATTTTCCAAAAGGTTTTGCCCTGTACACAATTGAGAATTACATTAAAAATATTTTGTTCCCGGCACTAACCAGTCAGAACTTGCCCAGTTAGATCTGATGACTAGTGGAGGTCCTTTATGAACCTGGCTGCCACTCTACCGTGAAGTGGTCTGAAGAGGTTTACGGGTATAAAGTGGTCTGGCTAGAGCCATGAGGACAGAGAAGAGAGAGATTTTTTACCAACTGTTGTGAAAATAATGTGATGATTTGTCAACATAGCTGAACCAGGCATACTCTGCCTTACATTCCACATTTTTTTTGTTGTGTTGTGTTTCTAGGTTTTCTCCGTGAGTCTGGCATTATACTAGTGTGGTTTCCTTTACTGTGGCCCTGCATGATAGTTGACCTTTTCGTAGGCTTTCAGGGCTGTAAATCACGGTGGAGGAGACTGACCATCTTTCTCCCTAGGAGCAGCTGATAGACTTGAACTGCCTGCAGCAAAACTCCTTACCACGAAGTTACCAGAGCTCCCTAAGTTTCAGTAGTGTGAGAAAATAAATTATTGGAACTCGTCATGGATGGGTAATATTTGAAAATGCTCCACTAAATTTGGAGTGATTTGTCACACGGAAGTAATCACTAACATTTCTTGCTAGTCTAATAATACACATAATGCGAAATTTATAAAAATTACTATTTTGTTTAATAACTTAATAAATATGTATGGAATGGCTACTAAGTGCCTGCCGCTGGGCTCGGTCTAGAAGAAAGGAAGATGAGTAGGAGGGTTTTCTGCAGGAACAGTATTTATATAGGAAACTCAATATACGAACTTTCTTCTGTCATCATGCTTATACTGGTTCCATTTTATGAGGAACAAAACCAGACAAAATTGTAATTTTGTAATATAAAACAATGGCAGTTTAATTTTTGTATTTATTATTGTTATAGTTAAGTATGTAAGTTGACTACTTCTTATTAGTGTACCGAATCCTGACCCATCCTCGTATTCTGGGGTGCACTCAAGTCCCCTCTCACAGACATTGATTTGTGTCACTCCCTCTCATGTAGTCTTTCTCTCGTCAGCAGATACTCTTATCTTTCCCATCATGAAATCTTTTTCCAATCACAAGCCTCTTCTGAGGGAGCTCTGATGGATTAGTAGTAAAAAGCTGTGCTGTAATCCCAAAGTTAAATGATGTGAATTCACCAACTC
>NW_006400567.1:614-1123 GCF_000299155.1 Elephantulus edwardii | reverse complement strand
CCCAGCAGTTGAGTGACAAAGGTATTTGGATGCTGAGAGTATGAGGTCTGTGGTGCTGATGTGACATTTCCAATTAAAAAGGTTTGTCCTGGAGACGGTGAAGCCAGAATGCTCCTTGGAGTCAAGAATTCTGAAGCTTCGTCTGACATACCTTGGGCATGTTGCAAGGATGTCCTTGAAGAGGGACATCATGTTTGGCAGAGTGGAAAGACGGTGCAGGAGAGGAAGACTGTCAATGAGATGGATCGATTTTGTGAGGTGGGAATGAGTGTATTTGGGACAGCGAGGTTGGCACAGGATAAAACGACGTTTAGGGCTCTTGTACATAGGGTCACTATGAGTCACAAGTGACTCTATGGCACATAACAACAAGAACAACAACATATTATTCTCTAGACTCTCCCATGTTATATAGTTGTTGTTGTTGTTGTTGTTATGTGCCGTCGAGTCGCCTGCGACTCATAGCGACCCAATGTACAACAGCCCTAAACTCCGCTCTGTCCTGTGCC
>NW_006400567.1:0-514 GCF_000299155.1 Elephantulus edwardii | reverse complement strand
CCCAGCAGTTGAGTGACAAAGGTATTTGGATGCTGAGAGTATGAGGTCTGTGGTGCTGATGTGACATTTCCAATTAAAAAGGTTTGTCCTGGAGAGGGTGAAGCCAGAAGGCTCCTTGGAATCAAGAATTCTGAAGCTTCGTCTGACATACCTTGGGCATGCTGCAAGGATGTCCTTGAAGAGGGACATCATGTTTGGCAGAGTGGAAAGACAGTGCAGGAGAGGAAGACTGTCAATGAGATGGATCGATTTTGTGAGGTGGGAATGAGTGTATTTGGGACAGCGAGGTTGCCACAGGATAAAACGAAGTTTAGGGCTCTTGTACATAGGGTCACTATGAGTCACAAGTGACTCTATGGCACATAACAACAAGAACAACAACATATTACTCTCTAGACTCTCCCATGTTACATAGTTGCTGTTGTTGTTGTTGTTATGTGCCGTCGAGTCGCCTGCGACTCATAGCGACCCAATGTACAACAGCCCTAAACTCCGCTCTGTCCTGTGCCAATCG
>NW_006400566.1:19890-20360 GCF_000299155.1 Elephantulus edwardii | reverse complement strand
TGAAAGCTCAACCTCAGTTGCCCTTTCTGTTATCTACATGTGTTCTGTTGTACATAGGGTTTTTGGAGGCCTGAAAAATACCATAGCCTGGATCAGGTCCATCTTAGTGCTCAAACAGATATTGTGCCTCAGTAATTTGAAGAGGTCCCCAACTACAGATTTTTCCAGTTCCATTTTTCTCATCTCCTGACTGCTGTTATCAATGTATTAATTGTGGATCCAAGTAAAAAGGAGTCATTGACAGTTTCAGTCTTTTCTTCATCTGTCATGATGTTGCTCACCAGTCCATTGTATTCTACAGCCAAAGAAGAAGAAATTTGGAATTTTTACCAACATGCAATCAGAATGAGGGGCAAACTCCTTTAGTGCCAGTAAGATCCGATGCAAAGGTATACAACAAGGAAAAAAAAAGAAGGTAATCTTGAAAGTTTATTAGTTTGCTTTAACTCATCATCTTACATAGGCTCCTG
>NW_006400566.1:17660-18894 GCF_000299155.1 Elephantulus edwardii | reverse complement strand
TGTATTTTGTAGATGACACAACTTCACTTGTGTAAAGTGAAGAAGAATTGGAGCATTTACTGCAGAAGATAAAAAACTACAGTCTTCAGTACAGATTACATCTATAACACATCCTTATAACTAGACTAAAAAGCAACATCATGATAGATGTAGAAATTGCTGACACGTTAAAGTATTTCCTTTTACTTGGATCCACAATCAACACCTGAAGTTCAGCAGTTAAGTCAAAAGACCTGGCACATTTGGGAAAATCTATTGTCAAGATACTTTCCAAAGTGCTAAAGAATATCTTTGTAAGCTTCAAACTAAGCTGTGCCTAAATCAAGCCATGATATTTTCAATTGTTTCCTATGGATGTGAAAGGTGGACAATGAATAAGGGTGAACAAAGAAGAACCACGACTGAGTTGTGGTGTTGGTGAAGAGTACAGAATAAATAGCCTGTGAGCTGCCAAAAGAACAAGTAAGCCCGTTCGTTCTATGTGTGATACAGCCAGTGTACCCTTTAGAGGCAAAGACTGTGAAATTTCATCTCACAAACTTTGGACTTGTTGTAAGGTGGGTACAATCTTTGGAAAAAAGATAAAAAGATATTATGCTTGGGAAAGTGAAGGAGAGACCCTAAACAATTAGGAGTGGCACAATGACTTCTAACAGTGGGCTGGGAAATAGAAGAGATTGTGAAGATTATGCAGGATAGGACAAAATGCATATCTATACTATTTTGATTTTTTTAATTATGATTTTAACAAAAGTTTACGGAAAGCTTAGATTTCTGTTCATTCTTTGTTGCACATATTCCTACCTCCTTTCTCATTTGGCTTTTTTCTCTTTAAAAAATTCATTCATTGTTCAACAATTTTTTCCTTCCCCCACTCTATTCCAGTCCACTTTGCTATTCACCTCTTATTCTGGACTGTTGTCATAGAAATAATACCTAATCACATATTCCTTTTAAACAATTCTTTCCCTCTGTTCCAACGCAGTGTTCATTATTTATCCCCTCTTTTCTTAGTTTTATAACAGTGACATTATACAATATTTTCCTTTTGACTGAGAAATTTACTGAACATAATGTCCTCTAGGCTAACCCATTTTGTAGAATGTTTTATAAGTTCTTTCTTTTTCAGTGTTGTGTAATATTCCATTGTGTGACTATACAACAGCTTCTCTATCCATGCATGCTTTGATGGGCACTTGTGTTGCTCCCATCTTTTTGCAACTGTGAACAGCCA
>NW_006400566.1:10794-16440 GCF_000299155.1 Elephantulus edwardii | reverse complement strand
TATGAACAATGCTCAGGCCTTTCGTTCATAGGGTTGCTATGAGTTGTCTACGACTCAATGGCTCCTAGCAACAACAAAAACATGGATATACAAAAAGGACTTGCACACTTCTCAAAAAGCCTTTCCCTTGAACCTCTACACAGTTGATTTCCCAACAGCAGCATGTAAAAGGATCAGTGAATGCTGACAAAGCCACACAACTAATAGCTCCACTAAAGTAACTGCGATGATCCTGCATCAGGCCTTCACACCTCATCCCAAAAAAGACCAATAAAATTAATGCTCTGAAAAATGCTGTATAAATATCTAGCATGGTATTTATGCAAAAATGCATACCTCGCTGACTTGTAAAGGCCTGAAGAACCAGTCAATATAAAGAAACTCAGAAATCGTATTATACTGTGGTATTAAGAAACAAGGAACTTCAAAATTCATTAATAAATGCATTTAAACATTCAACCCTTTAATGGGAAACATGAAAATAAGGAGAGAACAAATGTGAAATCTCAATAAAAGAAAATATTAGGAAAAGTTCAAGATGGAAGTAGTAAATTAATACACTGTCACCTACACATAACAACAACAGTTGGTTATGATTCATAACACACTTTCATTGGGCTTCTTTGCCAGGAGGAGATAAGAAGAGAACATACACACACATACACACACGTGTGTGTACTCTAGTGCTGTAGTGGGTAAGGTGGTGTACTGACAACCCAAAGGTCTGAAGTTGGAATCTACCACCTGCTTCATGGGAAAAAGAGAGTAATCTCCTCCCATGTGATTTACAGTCCCTGAAAACTCCCTGAAAGGCCAACCATAAATCAATTCTGACTTGATGGCACATAACAACAAGGACAACAGCTGAGTGTGTGTATTAATAAAGGAGTAAATGCATTTGAACTTACAAGTGATATGCACAAAAGACAATTAAAAAAACCCTACTTTACCAGAAATACAGATATAAAAGACTAAAAATCATGAAGAGAAGGCCCTTCATTTCTGGTTTAAAATTATGTTGTTAACTATGTCTAAATGAAGTGACAGAAAGACAAGAGAATGACACTAGGGAGAATCACTGAATGTGAGAAAATCATGATGATACGTTATTTAAATAAGTCCAAGGCTTTTCGTAACTCGACAAATCACAATTATTAAATCTGTCTTATTGTGTGCTGTTGATTTGTCTGTGACTCATAGGCATCCTTTGTATAACAGCCCTAAACCCTGCTCTATACTGTGTCAATCTTATTGTCTCTAACACATCTACTGCCCCCATTACCCCCATCACTGAATCAGTTCATCTCATCAAGGGTTTTCTTCTCCTATGCTGACCGTACTTCACATCCCTCTCTAAGGACTGATCCTTCCTTGCAACATGTCCAAAGTATGTCAGATGAAGCTTCAGAACCCTTGCCTCCAAGGAGCAGCTTGGCTTTACCCTCTCCAGGACGAACTTGTTTGTTCTAGCAGTCCATGGTATATTTAATACTCTTCTCCAGAATGCTCAAAGGCATCAACTCTCTCTCCTTCTATCATCCCTAGTCATTGTCAAGCTTTCTGATGCAGAGCAAGTAATAAAGCAAAGACTATGACCAGTATAAGGTTCACCTTAGGCTCCAGACTGACATCATTGCTCTTTTGTACTTTGGAGAGGTCTCTAACAGCAGATTTTCCCAATGCATTCATCTTTTAATTTTTCCGAGATGCTAGTACCAAGAGTGTTGATTGTAGAGCCAAGCAAACTGAATCTGTTAACAATCTCAATCTCTTCACCATCTATCATGATGCAGCCAATAAGCCCAGTGGTGTGAATTTTTGTTTACTTGATGTTGAGCTTCATTCCATATAGAAGGCTACAGTCCTTGACCTTCTGCAGCAAGCACTTCAGGTCCTCCTCAGTTTTAGCAAGCAGTGTTGTGTCATCTGCATAACTCAGATTGTTCATGAGTCTACCTCCAATCTTAAAACTACATTTCTCCTCACAGAGCCCAGCCTCCCAGATAATCTGTTCCACATATAGATTGAAAAATATACGGAAATAGGACACATCCTTGGTGCACACTATTCCCAATTTTGAATCATGAAGGGTTTGCTTGCTCTGTTCTAATAACTGCCTTCTAATCCAAGAATAGGTTTTTCATAAGCACATCAACTGTTTTGGGATTCCTATTCTTTTTAGAGTAAGCCACAGTTGTTTGTTGTGCTCTACATAGTCAAGTATCTTTGCATAGTCAATGAAACACAGATTCCTCTGGTACTCTCTGCTTTCAGCAAAGATCCAGCTAACATTAGCTTTAATATCCCTAGTACCATGGCCTCCTCTAAACCCAGCCTGCACTTCATCAAGTTCTCTGCTGATGTGGTGTTCCAGTAGTTTTTGGATAATCTTCAGCAGAAACTTGCTTACGTGTGGTATCAATGATACTGTTCAATAATTTCCACACTCTGTTAGATGGCCTTTCTTTGGAATGGGAACAAATATAGTTGGCCAGGTGGTTGTACTCCAGATTTCTTGGCACAACTTGGTGAGCACCTCTAGGTCAACGTCTGTTTGTTGAAATATGTCAATTGGTATGCCATCAATTCTTGGGGCCTTGTTTTTTTTGCCAATTCTTTTAGAACAGCTTTAACTTCTTCCTTCATCACCACAGGCTCTTGCTCATATGTTGTTTCATGAAATTCTTCCATGTCTGCCAATTCCTTTTGGTACAATGACTGTGTATACTCTTTCCATCTTCTTTAAATGCTTCCTAGTTCATTTAATATTCTGTCCAAAGAATCCTTAACTATTGCAACTTGAGGCTTGAATTTGTTCTTCAGTTCCTTCAGCTTAAGAAATGCTGAAGACATTCAGCCCTTTTGATTTTCTGACTCCAGCTCCTTGCATATTTCATTATAATACTTCACTTTGTCTTCCTGCACTGCCCTTTGGAATCTTCTATTCAACACTTTAATATCTTAATTTCTTCCCTTTGCTTTGGCTTCTCGGCACTCCAGTGCAATATTCGAAGTTTCTTCTGACATCTGTCTTGATCTTTTCTTCTTCTGTCTTTGCAATGACCTTTTGCATTCTTCCCGGATAATATTCTTGATATACACCCACGGCTCATTCAGTCTTTGCTCATTAATGTCCAAGGCCTCAAACGCAACTGAGATGGTTTTTAAATTCAAGTGGCATAGGCTCAAGGTCAAATTTCTGTTCCTGTGGATTTGATTTCTTTTTTGCCAGATTCCGCATGAACTTGCATATGAGTAGTTGGCGGTCTGTTCCACAATCAGCACCTGGTCTAGTTTTCACAGCTGGTAGTTTCTTCAGCAATTCTTTCCACAGATGTAATTGATTGCATTCCTATGCATACCATCAGGTGAAATCCGTATGAATAGCCTGTGTTTATGTTTCTTATAAAATGTATTTGCAATGAATAAGTCGTTGATTATGCAAAATTCTATCATTCTATCTCAAGCTTTAGTTCTGTCACAAAGTCCATGTTTTCCAACTACTGATCCTTTTACTTTATTCCCAACTTTTGCATTCCAGTCACCAGTTATTATTAATGCATCTTGATTTCGTGTTCAATCAATCTGTGACTGCAAAAGTTTGCAGACGCTTCTATTTCCTCTTCTTTGGCTCTCATTGTTGGAGCATATATTTGAATGATGATGGTATACACTGGACTTTCCTGTATTCATATGATATTATCCTGCCACTCACAACCTTGTATTTCAAGACGGATCTAGAAGTGATTTTTTTAACTATGAAAGCAACTCTATATTTTTTTTCACCTTTTAGTTTCTAGTATATAGTAGATCATATGATTGTTTGACTCAAAATATCCCATGACATTCCATCTCATTTTGCCAATACCTAGTATGTCAATATTTATGCATTCCATTTCTTTCTTATCAATACCCAATTCCCTACATTCATGATTCTTACATTCCATGTTCCAATCACTAATGTCTGTTTACAGCTCTTCTTCCTCCTGTGTATTTCCACACTTGAGCACTCAGCCTTAGTCAGTAAATCTGCTAGTCTAAAAGAAAATTAGACCAAGGCATTTCATGCTTTAGTCGGATAATCAGGTAGAGTGAAAATAAAAGAATTTTATTTACTGAATGTTAAGCTATTATTGTTTTATATAGATTTATGTATAAAATATCTACATGTTGTTTTTGACTGTCGTCATGTCAAGCACGACTCATAGTGACTCTGTGAACAAAAGAAGACCTGAAGCATTTCTATAATTTTCATCGTTTCTCAAAGTTCGTAGAGTTTTCAGAGATGCCACTCCTGTTTCCAAAATATCTACATATTTAAATAAATAAATATATTGTTGCTGTGTAGCATAGAGTCAGAACTGACCCATAGTTGGCCCTCTGGCACATTTTTAGAGGCAGTTAATCACTCAGGAGGAGAAATAAGTATATATTTTATTCTCACCTGAAAATTCTCATTGATTCATAATAACTTGTGAAAAAAAGACATTGCTAAGTGAATGTTTTTAAGTTCCAATTTCTATTTTATGTTTTAGATAGATCAAGTCAATGTAAATATAAATATTTTGTATAAATAATTTTTATATATGAATCTAAAATTTTGAAGGATTAATTTGAGAAAAACATTCAGGAATATAATAGTAAAATGTTTTACAAGTACAAGTTATAAATTAGAAGGAATAAAAGCATAATATAATAAAATATGTTATGCAACAAATGGATTCCTAACAGTTAAAAAATAACTTTAAGATGTTTGGGACACAATTAACACTATGATATGTTAATGTTAAAAACTAATTAAAAGAGTATACAGTACAAAATCTGGAACATTACAGTTATGTTTTAACACATGTTAGTTGCCCTAGAGTCAATGCCAATTCATGTTGACTCCACTTATTGCAGAGCAGAAATCAGCGTCTCTTCTTGGTTGCAATCTTTACAGAAGTATATGACAGGATGAATACTTTTTCTGTGGTTCACTTTCTGGATTAAAATTTTCAACTTTATCTTAATAGTCAAGTGCAAACTATTGGTGCTACCAAGGAAAACTGAGCAAATATGAGAAAATATTATTAAGAACACATGTTGTTTTTACAGCTCTATTATGCAGCAGTAGGGTTTGATAAGTATCTTAATGATGTAATGCTAGATAAACTGACGGTTTTATCATCAGAGCAATAAAATGGTTGTGAGACTCTGTTGCTTGTGAATTTAAATAATAATAGACAATCTTTAGATAAAATCTTTATAATCACTATCTGAATCTCACTTATTTCCACTACATTATCATCTATCATCTTTCTAAGATTCTCAATCTTGTGCAAGTTGTATAAAATAGATTATTGCATCTTATATAGGTGTAACTCTTTTTTAAAACACAAATAAACTACAACAATGCATTTGGGACAATTTTTTTTCCTGTTAGTATAACTTATATAATGAGCAATGGATGCTAGGAATTATACTGCTGGTAATTATACAAGTAGATCATATTATAACAAATATATTGTAATAAACATACCTCTAAATAGTAATCATTTTATGGGATTTTATATGTGCACTAGGAACCAGGCAATATTCAATTTAATAATAGAATACTGTACACATAGAGATTAACTTGGAAAAATAGCTTAATATATTAGAATA
>NW_006400566.1:6709-10491 GCF_000299155.1 Elephantulus edwardii | reverse complement strand
AAAAAAAATAAATTTTTGCATTCTTAAAATTTTCAAGTGAAAGCATCTATAATGACTATTGATAGAGCTAATGTTACAGATTAATTTCAAACTACCTGTTCAACCTTATGATTCCTATATCAATTTTGCATTCTTACTAAAACCTATAATAATGGATTGTAAAACATTATCATTATGTATCTCAACCATGTGATGGGCAAAAAATCTTCAAAGCACTATTATGATAAGATTTCTTTTATTTTGATAAAATAATTAGTGAGTTTACACCACAGAAAATGATGTAGCAATCGTTTTATGAAGCACAAGTGTAATTAGATTTCTGTTCTTTTGCTTTGATATATTTACTTATGCAACATTATGCAGAATATGGTTCAGAGCAGTTATACTTTAGAAGAGTTCTGCTGGAAGTAGAAATGTAAGGCCACAATATAGAAAACAAAAAACAACACAACAATGAAATGAACACCACAGTAATTTCTTTCTCATTATGTCTATTTACCTCTGTAAAAGAAACTTAATTTCATAGCTAAGAACAAACAGTTAGAAACATAAAAGAGAAATGTCCCAATTAAATGTTTTATAGCATATCTTAAAGTATTTAAGATTCAGTAGAGTATTTTTAAAAATAAAATTAGGAGTTACCTGTACAAGCAGGTTGATAATTCATACACCATCTCCACAGGTAAAGCCATTTTCTTCTTTAAAAAATACCTCAGTTCCACTGGCTCTTCCAAGACCCTCTCCCTGAGCCACACTCAGACCCTCTGGCCTCCACTGATATTCAGTTCTGAGGGCTGCAGGCCCAAGGGCCAATGGGAGGTTAAAATCAACATTCAGACATTACTTACATCTGGTACATTATCCTTTTGTGCCAGCTGTGCACTCTAACCCAAAGCCTCAGGTTACCAGAAGCTGTCTGAATACTGTGTGGAGCAGAAGGCACAGAGATAAAGTCCTACTTTCAAAGGAGTGAAGAGATTACGGAAGTCTGGTTGCACCACTCCACAGACCAAGAAGGACAATACACTTCAGGAGAGAGGGCTGTAACCAGAGAACAACAAGCCATTAATGCCAAAGGACTTAGCTGCAGGACCAGTTCATACCCCAGTCTCAGCTAATTTTGCCACAGGATCAGAGAATTAGAACTAAAGGCAGTGTGAATTATCTTTCCTTCCCTACTAATGTATTGAGCTCCCCAAATGAAGTAAGGCTTCTCTTGAGTCAGGATTAGAGAGAAATTCAGGCAGAGTGAGTTGACCTTCCCTCCTCTGGATCAGTGAGCTCCTGAGACAAGGTTATTACACCAAAAGCCTGTGAAGGCCCCAGCAAGAAAAATCCTACTATAGAAATGAGACAAAACAAACAGACCACTTCAAACCCTACAAAAAATCAAAACAAGAAGTCATTCTCCAAAGCTGATCAAAACAGAGAATCAGTGGATTTTCTGAAGCCAGAAAGTCGTCTGGAAATTTCTGACACAGAATTCAAAAGAACAATAATTCAATATTTTCAATGAGTAAAAGCCAAACAAACTCAAAGAATTATAGGACTCTGCAAGGAAAAGCCAAGAGGAACTAAAAACAAAACAAAACAAAAACCAATAAAAAAGAAACAAAAAACACGCCACAAAACAAACAAACAAAAAAGTAAAATCCAAACCAATTCAAAACAATGCAGATGAAAAAAATGAGGCATAAGGGGCTCTGGAAAAACAAGAAACCACAATCCAAATTAAGAGGGCCAATGTTTCAGATGTTGTCAACATGTTGGAAGGATGTATGAGCAGAGTTGAAGAGATTGAACACAGAACCAGTGACGTGGAAGATAGACTTCTCAGCATCGATCTTCTGGACCAAAAAGCAGAATCAAAAAGGAAGGAAAAAGAAGAAAGCCTAAGAATAATGTGGAATGCCATCAAGAGGAATAACAAGTACGTAACTGGAATCACAGAACCAGAAGTAGCAAGTAAAGGCACTGAGAAAGTTGTAGAAGAACTACTAGGAAAAAAAAACCAAAAAAACCCAACAACTTTCCAAGCTTAATGGAAAATGAGAGAATATATATACAAGATCTCTGTATGGAAAAGACCCAAAAAGAAAAATATCAAAGCGTATTATAGTCAAAGTTGTCAGAACCAAAGATAAGGAGAGAACTCTGAAAACAGCTGGGGGAAAACAGAGAATAACCTATAAGAAAGACAAAAAATGATTAAGTGCCAATTTCTCAACAGAAAATACATGAGGAAGAAGAATGTAGAATAACATCTATCAAACACTAGAAGAATAGAACTGTCAACCAAGAATACTGTACCTAGCAAAGCTGTCAATCAAATATGATAGAGAGATCATGATATAATAAAAAAGCAGATCCTAAGGAAGTTTGTGAAACAAGACTAGTGTTGCAGGAATTACAGAAATGCCATAGAAAGTAAGATGGAACAAAATAATCAGCAAAATCAGCAAATAAAAAGTCAACAAAATTATTGCAATAAAAATTGACCTTTCAATAATTACACTGAATGTAAATGGTTTAAATGCACCAGTGGAGAGAAAAAGAGTAGCATACTGGAAAAAAAAACCCAAGCACATCAATGTGCTGTCTACAAGAGACACCTGAAAAGAGAAGATGAAGACTAAAAATAAAAACATGGCGGGGTGGGGGGGGGCGATTATAGCAATTAAATTACAACCAGAAGAATGCAGGGGTAGTGATACTAACCTCTATTAAGATAAATTTCAGCATAAATACTATCACAAATGACAAGGAATGTCACTACATAATGCTTAAAAGACCAATAATACAAGAGGACATAATCATAATAAATAAATATATACCAAATGATATATCTGTGAGATATACAAAGTATATCTGTGAGATATACAAAGTAAACATTAACAGAACTGAAAAAAGAAATAGACAACACCACTAGTAGTAGGAGACTTCAATACAGACTAACAAGAAAAGATAGAACTACCGGAAAGAAATTTAACAAAGATACTGAACAATTATATCACACAATATACCAACTCAGTCTCATAGACATATATAGGCTAATGTACACCAAAAAAGTGCAGCATACTTTCTTCTCGAATGGGCACAGAACATTCTCTAGAATAGATCACATTAGGTCACAAGGCAAGCATCAATAAATTAAAAAAAAACCAAAACAAACAAACTTAGAAATAATGCAAAGCAGCTTCTCAGACCACAATGCTAATAAATTAGGAATTAATAGCAAGAGAATAAGTGAGGAAAAAACCCCATCCATTTGGAAACTGAACAACAACCTGCTTGAACATGAGTGAATAATGGAAGAGATAAAAGGTTTCTTAAAACAAATGACAGTGAAAACACAATATACCAAAACCTCTTAGAAAAACCAAAGCAGTAATTAGAAGTGAATTTATAGCAATAAGCGAACACATCAAAAGGGAAGAAAAGGTGATAATTAAATTTTTTTTCAGGATAATTGATTTTTTTTTAACCAATCATCTCAAAATTGAAAAAGAACACCAAGAAAACACAACATCCTCGAAAAAAAGATAATTATAAAAATTAGGGCAGTATATATTATTCATCCCTCCTTCTCTGTCTTCCCTCCACCCTGATGTCAGTCCTGTTTTATAATAGTGGCCCTATACAATATTTATCCTTTTGTGACTGAGATATTTTACTCAGTATAATGTACTCTAGGGTCATCCGCTTTGCATAATATTTCATGAGTTCCTTGTTTTTCAATGCTGCATAGAATTCCATGTGGAGTGATGTATACAGCATTGAAA
>NW_006400566.1:0-3429 GCF_000299155.1 Elephantulus edwardii | reverse complement strand
AAAAATATAGAGAAGAAATAAATAAAATAGCCAACAGAAAAACCATTAAAGCTATCAACAAGGAAGGGTCAATAAAATCGACAAACCACTAGCAGAAAAGGGAAAAGAAAGAAAAGGTAAAAATAATTCAAACAAGAGATGAAAGGGCAGTGTCACAAAATAAAAAGGTTAACAATGGAATATTGTGAAAAACTACACTTAAATATAAAAATCTTGAGGAAATGAAAAAAATACTTAGAAATTCACAACTTCTCTAAACTGATACAGACTGAAATAGAACACCTGAATAGATCCATTACAAAAGAGGCAATTAAACATGTAATAAAACAACTTACAACAACAAAGAGTCCTGGACCAGATGGTTTTACTAGTGAATTTTATCAAACATTTGGAGAGGAACAGCCACCAATTCTATATAAAATATTTCAGAAAATAGAAAAAGCTGGAATTCTCCCAGACTCATTCTATGATATCCTTGATACCAAAGTCAGGAAAAGACACCACCAAAACATAAAATTATAGGCCAATATCTTTCATAAACATAGGTTGTTTTTTTTAAAAAAAAAAGCTCAATAGAATTGGCCAATAGAATTCAACAGTACGTTAAAAAAAATTCACTGTGACCAAATGGGATTCATAACTGATATACAAAGATTGTTCAATATAAGAAACACAATCACTGTAATTCATCACATTAGCAAAGCAAAGAACAAGAACAACCTGATCTTATCAATTGATGCAGAAAAGGCCTTTGGAAAAATTCCAACACCCTTTCCTTATTAAAACATTCAACAAAAAAGGACTATAGAGGCATTTCCTCAACATAGTAAAAAGTAGGCACACAAATCTAAGAGCCAACATTTTTCTCAATAGACAGAGATTAAAGACATACCCTTTGAGAATAGGAACTAGGCAAGGATGCCCTCTATCACCTCTCCTGATATTCAATACTGTATTGGAAGCCTTAACAATAGCAATGAGACAAGAGAAGGAAATAAGAGGTATCCAAATTGGTGAAGAGGAGGTAAATTATCTTTATATGCAGATGACATAAAAGTATACTTAGAAAACCCTAAAGACTCAATGAGAAAACTACTGGACATAGTTGACCAGTTCACCAAAGTGCAAGATATAATACAAGAACAACATACAAAAGAAAAATCAATTGGATTTCTCTACAGTGACAAAAGAATACAGAAATGGAAATAAGGAAAATCATACACATCACAACAGCTAATTAAAAGATTAAATTATTGGGAGTAAATCTAATCAGAAAAACAAAAGACCTGTTCCTAGAAAATTGCAAAACATTACTACAAGAAACAAAAAAGAGACCTGGAGAAATGGAAAAATATAACATGTTTGTGGATGTTGTTGATGTTGTTGATTGCCTTTGACTGGAACTTGACTCAGCGACCCTATGAACAAAAGGCCTGAAGCCCCTCTACAACTACCGACATTTATCCAAGTTCATAGAGTTTCTGGAGGCGTGTTATTTAGGAAGTGGATGCAGACTCAATATTGTGAAAGTGACAATTCTACCAAGAGCAATCTATAAACTCAGTGCAATCCCAATACAAACACCAATTCCATTTTTCTATGAGATGAAAAAGGCAATTTCCAATTTCATATGGAGTGGAAAGAGACCCTGAATAAGCAAAGCACTCCTGAAAAAAAGACACAATGTAGGAGACATCTCACTCCCAGATCTCAAATTCTACTACCCAGCCATGGTAGTCAAGACAACATGTTACTGTGACAGAGTGATAGAAACACAGATCAGTGGAATAGAATTAAGAATCCAGAAATCAGTTCATCTATGTTTTTACAAAGAGACAAAATCAGTGAAGTGAGGAAATGAAAGCCTCTTTAAAAAATAAAGTTAGCAAAATTGGAAAACTGTAGAAAACTCAAGCAAGACCCACACCTCACATCATACAAAAAAACCAACTCAAAGAAACCAAGGACTTAGGAGTAAAAGCAAGGACTATAAACTTCATCAAAGAAAAGTTTGGAAGAACTCAAGAAGCCTAAATCCATCATCATCATCATCATCATCCTCATCCTCACTATTATTATTATTTTAAAAGATACCCTAATCCCAAACATCCTGAAAAACCACAAGCCAGGATAGATAAAAGAAATGAATGGGACTTCTAAGAATCAAATCCATAAACAAATAAAAAATCTTCTCCAACAGGGTAAAAAGGAAAGTCACTGACTGGGAAAAATATTTTATAATGATGTATCTTACAAGGGGCTTTCATCTAAAATTTATTGAATACTCTAGCACCTCAACAACAACAAGAAGAAAAAAAAGATAAACAACGTATTCCCAAAATGGGCAAAGGAGATGAACAGACACCACCAAAGAAGACATTCAGATGGCAAACAACACATGAAGAAATTTCAAAATCCCTAGCTTTCAGAAAGATGCAAATTAAAACAATTATGAGGTATCATTTAACCCCAGTTACACAGCAAAGCACAACAGAGCAGCAAACAACACATGGAGGTGAGGTTGTGGAGAGATTGGAACTCTTATAAACAGGTAGTAAGACTTTAAAATGGTACAATCATTATGAAAATTAGTGTGGCACTTTCTCAAAAATTTGAAAATAGAAAAACCAATTGACTCAGCAATTCCACTATTATATATACCCTAAAGAAACCAGAAGGGCCTCCAAAACAGATATATGGACACCCATGTTTATTGCTGCATTATTCACAATAGAGATGGAAGCAACACAAGTACCCATCAAAGAATGAATGCAGAGAAAATGTATGGTATATTCACACAATGGAATAGTATGTAGCACTAAAAAAACAAGGAACTCATAAGATATTACACAGCATGGGAGACCTTGGAGGACATGATGAGTGAAATATCTCAGTCACAAAAGGGCAAATATTGCATAACACCACTGTTATAAAAACCCCCTCACATGGGGGTTGGGGAGAAACTAAGAAAAGAGGGGCTATATAATGAATACTATTTTGGAACAGTTGAAGGAACTGTTTAAAAGGAATATATTGCTAGGCATTACTTATATTACAACAGTCCTGAAGAAGAGCTGCATAGCAAAGTGGACTCGGGCAGGGAGGAAATTATGTAACAAAGATGAATTTTTTTTAAGTGACCTGGGGAAAAAATGTTCAACAATGAATAAATGAAAATCCAAATTTTCTGTAAGCTTTTGTTAAAACTACATTTAAAAATCTAAAACTAGGTCATATTCTATGAAATTAATAGAAAAAAAACATGTATATTACACTGTGATGTTTGCCTAAAAGTTGACCTTTTTTTTCCCATTAGAGTTAGCCCTGTCTGGTTTTTGTTGTTGTTGTTGTTGTTATGTGCCATCAAGTCACTTGCGACTCATAGCGACCCTATGTACAACAGCCCTAAACTCTGCTCTGTCCTGTGCC
>NW_006400565.1:11334-22194 GCF_000299155.1 Elephantulus edwardii | reverse complement strand
TGCCAGTGTTTTTGAGCATTTCTTCATGTGTTTGTTGGCCATCTACATGTCTCCCTCCGTAAAAATCTTTCCATGCCTTTCACCCATTTTGTAATTGAGCGATCAGGCTTTTTCTTCTGGAGGCCCAGTAGTAAGTATTCTATAAACTTTTGTTACGAGACCCTTGTCTTAGATGGCATTGTCAAATGTGTTTTTCTGGTTGGAAGATTTTCTTTTCACCGTGTTGGGAAAAGTTTATGATGCACATAGGGATTTCATCTTTAGAAGGATCTATTCATCAATTTAATTCTCTCCAGATTAGGCATTGCAGGCTGTGTCAGCCTCTTTATACCACGGACTAACTTGGTCCCAGCTTGTCTCTTACAAACTTTATGGTTTCGGGCTTTAATCCCAGGTCTCTGATCTACCTGGAGTTAATTTTTGTGTATGATGTGAGATGTGGATCTTTTTTCATCTTTCTACCAGTAGCAGTCCAGTTTTGCTACCATAATTTGTTGAAGAGCTTGTCATTTCCCCATTTGATAGGTTTATTTCCTTGTCAAATATGAGTTGCTCATAGATAGGTAAGTCCATTTCTGGATTCCTTTGTCTCTGGATTGGTGTGAGATCAGGAGTACTGACTTAAGCAGCTTATGTTTAGGAGAATCTCAAATCAGCTCTTCTTGCAGAAAGCTAAGGCAGTCTTTCCTCTGCTTGTATCTCTCCATCTCAAAGTCTCTTGTCCTATTTGTCAACTTGGATGGCCCCACAATGGTGGAGGCAAGGATCCTCAAATAGAGGGGCCTTTCTCCAGGGAAGTTTCAGTTGCTTCTCTGCATCACACACACCTGAGAGTGCTGGCTCTGGGGAAGAGTGTCTCACTTGATGGCACCTTCACTTCTGAATCCTTTTATACACTCTTACTTTTAAGAAGCATCTTAATGTCCTCAAATTGTACTAAAGAATATTATGCTAAATAGCACACAATCTAAAGAGAGTATCAAGAAATTTCCAAATAAGTAGATGAGACTTTCTTCTACAGTATTTTTAAGGGTATCAGAATTAAGTCTACACTATCAAATATCACTCTAGTCAAACTTTCCACACAGAAATGTAGGAGAATATGGGGATTAAAAGTTTCTCAACATTAAAGAGTAAAATTTCTATTGTAAGCTCCAGAACTTAAACTCATAATGGTCTAGTCAGAATCAATTCACATTTGACCTTCCAGCTCGTTATTCAATGCTGAATTCATATAGGAGGAGATTGCTTCTCTTCTACTTGCCAGTGGGGTATTCCAATTTCCAGAGAAGCTGGACCTTTGGCCTGTCAGTGGAAATCTCTAAATACCATGCCACCAGGTCTCCCTGCTGTAGGAGTCCTCTTCATAGCAGAAAATCATGCTAGAGAGAACTTCATCAGCATCTTTTTTTTTTAAGTTAAAAAGAAAAAAAATACTTTCTCTTAATTTTAAAATTTCCTGAATTTTATCCTGCATTATTATGTAAATAAATTATGTAGTTTATGAATCCTATGAAATACAACACAAGATTCCTCATATATATCACACATATGTATTCTGTGGTGAGATTTACATGGCTTCAACTTCTTTCATACTTTTGAATATTACAAAGTGAAATAAAATGTCTCTGTATGATTTTTCATTAAACACAGCTATCTGAAGATGTCACACTGGAGTCCTGATAGCATAGCGGTTGAAGGTATCAAATTTATTACAGTAGAATGATTAAATCACACATGGTATAAATGATGTTAGCTCATCATTCAGGTATTTACACTATTCACCCAGGTGGATGTCAGTTTCAACTAGTTGAGATGTGACTTGTGAAATTTATGTAGCTCAGATTGGCCTTTTTTCTGCTACGTTTGCTTTCAGTCATGAAACTTCCAGTGTTTAAACTTTAAGCTTGGGTTGGTTTATACAGTCACAATGTAGAGGTTCAGAATATACTGGGTAAAAATTTAAAACCAGTATTTTCAAGTTTCTTTGTTCTGAAACGGCCTATGTGCAGTATTAGATACATTTTTAGACTACAGAAATATATTATGATGATTAGCAATAGTTTTACAAAAGATCAAAAATTAAACAATTTGTCAAGTATATTCAAATGCATAGATTGAAATAGGTAAAAGATTTTTAGGTGCAATCTAATCCAAATAAAAACATTCCTGAATACATTTATTACAAAAAATGACAGGAGTGTTTAAAGGGAACGTCAGAGTGTCAAAGATTTATTTGTAAATCAACTACTATGTAAACAAAATGGTTCTGATAGCTTTGATAACAACTGTCTAACACAGAAGGAACACAACCAGAATACTTACTTATATCAGAAACAAATCATCCTGTCCAAATGTTTGGTAAGTGAATCATAAAATTTTTGAGAAAGCAGGCTAATATGGTGCTTCGTCCGTGTTGTCATCACTATCTGCACCAAAATCATGTTCATTTTCAAAGAAAGAGCTAATGGAGTCATTTCCTCTACTTGCTCCTCTTCATCATACTCCTCCTGTTCTGTATGTATCAAAATCATCTTCACCATCAGCTCCTTCTTTATTTTTCTCTGTTTCTTTCTCTTCAGCTTCCTCATCTGATTTTTCACCGTCATCTCTTTTTTCTAATTCCTCTATTTTGCTTTTCACATTAGTACTGTTACTATTTGGAGAAAGGATGCAAGTCATGCAACTGCCGAGGACTTTCGTTCATAGGGCTGCTGTGAGTTGCCTACAACTCGACGGCACTTAACAACAACAACAACAACAACAACTATTATTATTAGGGAGCGAATTGACTTTGCTGGTATCTGTTGTCTTTTTGGGTTTTGGACCTGCCTTTTTGCATTTTTTTCCCCTTGGCATCATCTCTCTTGGTAGTCTAATCTTGTTCTTATTCTTCTTTGTATATTCTCATAGGTTTCTTAGTATACTTTTCAATAACTTACTTTTCTTTAGGTGGTTCTAAAAAATAAAGGATCCTTTTCACTGTTTCTCCACACTCCTGTTTCAAGGCCAGCATGTACTCTTAATCTTCTCCTGATTCCAGCAGCACTGGTTTATGATCTATATCAGAAAATATCAGTGGTGGCTTTAATACTACAGCTAGTAACTTTTCACCTCTGTTAAATCCAACTCTTTCAATATTAAAGGATTAGGCAGCATGTTCCCTCCCTTTATTCCCAGCCATCACTGTTTACTCCGGGAAAATTTAGCAAAGTCTCCAGGCTCAGTTGTTGCCAATAAGGGTTTTCATCATTATCTCTCATAAAACTGTCTCATGGATTCCTTATTAAGTTTCCCTCTAGCTGAGTTGGAGGTCAAGTTCTCAGGGGAATTTTTTTAAACCTAAACAAAAAATTATAAGATATTCCTTAAGACTCGCGGTTTAGGAAAAACTACAGCAGAACTGCCGGCCAGAAAAAAAGGGTGCAAGCGGAGGGTGATCCATGCGGCCCTAGAGCGGCGTTCCATCAGCATCTTCTAAAGTATCGTCGTCATGTGATTACAGTGGGGAATTGATCTGAGATTACTTATATAAATAGACAGTAATTGGCTTACTTTTTCACAGGGTAGGAGGGACAGGTCCTTGGAGAGGGACATCATGTTTGGGAGGGTGGAGGGACGGCGCAAGAGGGGAAGACCCTCTATGAGATGGATTGATTCAGTGACTGGGATAATCGGCATGGGAGTGTCAGAGGCAGAGCAATTGGCACAGGACAGAGCAGGGTTTAGGGCTGTTGTCGCTATGAGTCGCAAACGACGCCACGGCACATAACAACAACAACGACATGAGTTATTTTCAATAATTGGCAGAGCTTATCTATCTATCTATCTATCTATCTATCTATCTATCTATCTATCATCTATCTACTTATCTATCTGGTGGTGACCTACTAGTCAGGAGCTGGGCTCCAGTCCTAAATGGAAACCGTTCTGTTGCTGTTAAATGCCATCAATTTGACTGACTCAACAGCAAATCTGAACTTTGACCTATTCTGCACCATCATCATTATCTCTGTTATGCTCAAACCCATTGTGGTAGTCATTCTATCAATCCATTTCATTGAAGTTCTTGCTCTTTTTTGCTGATCTTCTTCTATCTTTCCCAGCAGAATGAGTATTTCCAAGGGATGATTTTTCCTGAAAAATGTCTGAGGTAAGTGAGACAAAATTTCACCATCCTTGCTTCTAAGGAGCACTTTGGTTGCATTTCCTACAAGCTGTATCTGTTCGTTGTTTTGAGAGTATATATTAATGCGGTACTATTATTCAACAAGCTTTACCAACACCACAATTAAAGGCATTAATTCTTCTTTTGTCATACACTGTGTAACTTTAAGATACATGGAAAACAATTGACAATACTATGACTTGGATCAAGTGCATCTTAAGTATATAAATTGAAAATTAAGCCATGCTTTTGAGTCCACCTCTATGGGTCAAACCCCCAAGTTCCAAGTGCTTTGGTAAGCATTCCTTTTTAAGTAGTTACTGTAAAACAAATGTGGGGAGAGAAGTGACAAAATCCAAACAGTTCCAACAGACACTATCCTCCCTACGTGATCTAGAATAATAATATTACAAAGGATTCTTTAACAAAAATTTTGCTCTAAATTTTAATTAAAATTTCATACTTAAGATTTGGAAGCATAATTCTAATATATAACTGCTATCTATAATGCATATTTTAAATCTCAGATAAATTATAAAACAATATGCTAAAAATCACATTTTTAAAGATTATGTTGCTATTTTAATAAAGAATAATTTTAAAGATGCTTATTTTAAAAAAACCAAACTGCTACTAATGTGCTTGTAAAAATCAGAACCATGAGCCCTATTTGAATAATGAAACAAATTTACTTATTAATTCATAAGAAAAGCTTGCAGACATGGAAATGGGTATGTGGATAATAATTAAATTGTAATTTCAAAAGGTTAATGTAGAAATTTATGTGTTCTGATTTTTAAATTTATATAATAGTGCTGGCTTTCGCAATATGGTAAACCAGTCTATGATTTGTGTTCCAATATGCTCTAGGAATTAACATCTGGGATAGGATTTTTGTATAATGGGTTTGATATAAATTATTTTTACATATTATATTTCATGTTTCATTGGCAGTTAGGTTTCAATAACTTAAAATTATTCTGAGTGCAATGGTAATACAATCAATCTATATATAATTTGCTAAATCAATATTTGTTCCCAAGAAAGGTTATCTAACAGAAAGTGGAAGTTATCAAATAATACCATTCATTTCAAATGCATGCTATACTGTTGAATATCATAAAAAGCTAACAGGAACAAGATTGACAGGGAACTAACCAGATGTTCAAGCTAGGCTTAAAAAAATCCATGGCACCAGGGATGTAATTTCTGATGCCAGATGAATCCTGGCTGAGTGCAGAGAATATTATTATTGACTCTTAAATGTCATCTGTGTTTCATATACTATGAAAAGACATTTGACTATGTGGATAGCAAGAAACTATGGCTAACACTGAAAATGTGAATCTTCAAGCATTTACTTGTGCTCATACAAAAAATCTAAATCTTGACCAAGAATTTGTTATCCAAACTGAACAAGGGAACATTGCATGATTTACAGTCAGAAAGGATTTACGCGAAGTTTTATCCTTTCTCCATTCATTTTGAGATGCTTGCTGCAGAAGATAAAAAACTACAGCTTTCAATATAGGTTGCATCTTAGTATCAAAATTCTTACCACTGGGCCAATAGACAACATTATGGTAGAAGAAGAAAAATTGAAACGGTTAATGATTTCATTTTTCTAGGATCCACTAACAATCTTCTTGGTAAAAGAAGTCTGGAGATCAGAAGATGCATTGCTTTGGACAAGTCTGCTCTCAGATACCTGTGCAAAATACTGAAAAGCAATGAAGTCAGTTTGAAGACTAAGGTAAGCTTGAGTCAAGTAATGATTTTTCAATCACTTGGTATGCTGCTGAGAACTAGACAAAGAATAACAGAATATTTGATGTCTTTGAACTGTGATGTCATAAAAATAACATGGAAATCATAATTAATTCTGTTAGAGTCTTAGAGCTCTGGTGGCTTAGTGGTAAGAATCTGCACGGCAATCCCGAAGGCTTGTGGTTTAAATCCTATATCTGCTACACGGGAGGATGGGCAATCTCCTTCCATATGATTATACCTCTGAAAATCTGCTGGAGGATTAGCTATGGGTCAGTTCTTATTTGGTTATATACACAACAACAATATTAGTGCCAATTATAAGAAGTGCCATGCCAATGCTATCCTAAATACTTGATTTGCTGTATAACTCCATAACTTCTCACATTAATGATCCCTCCTTTGTTCAATTCCCTAGCTCCTCTGTGTCCCTTGTTTTTGTTGGTTCACTGGAAAGTTTCCCAGCCATTCAGACTTGTTCTAGTTTCATTTATTTTTTCTATTCTTACCCTCTGAGTTTTCTCCCTGAGCAAATACTCCCCTTTTGATTTTTTGAGTATGTGCCTGGCAGTATTGTTGCTTACTTGATATATTGAGTATCGTTTTACTGAAAGTTGATTTTAGATGAATTTACTTCTGAGGTCAAAGGTCTATTAAAGGCCATGGTTTCAGGGGTCCAACAATTTTATTGGACCAGCAAGAATGACCTTTTATTATTCTGAGGGCTTTTTCATCACATTAGTCTACCTGCTGTTTCCAAGACATTTTCATGTGAACAATTATACAACAGGTAGCGGTGGAACATATCCATTTCTGGTATCAGGGTAGTGGATTTTGACATTTCTGCAGTCCATTAGTCTTGTGGATTAAATGTTTGTATGCCTCCTTGATTTTGTTCCCTACTCTTTATTCTATTTGTGTATGACCTAACATTTCACCTTAAATGGTCACTCTAAGGCTTTTATAAACACATATACAACAGAGTATGCGTCTAATATCTAGTTACTAATTTCTTCTCCTTGTTCTTTAGGGTCCTGTCCCTGGCAACCACCAAGGACTTTTTCTTTTTCTGTGTGAACCATTTCTTAAGGTTTCATAATAGTAGAATCTTACAATATTTCACCTTTTGTGACTGATTATTTTTACTTAACATGCTGTCCTCCAGACTCACCCAAAATAAGTGCTGTTTTGTGAGTTTTATGGTATTATTTAGTGTTTCATAGTCATGGTGCTTTTGTAAACCAAGTTATTTATCTAATCACCCACTGGTAGATAATTAGTTTGTTTCTATCTCTCTTTGGCAAATAATACTGCAATCAACATGAGTATGCATATATCTGTTCCTGTACCAGACCTTATTTCTTTAGGATATATTCATATTAGTGGGATTATTGCAGCATATATTTTTATTTCCAACTCTTTAAGGTGGCACCAAACGGCTTTTCGTAGTGATTGCATCATTTTGTGTCCCATTGTTGTTTTTATGTGCTGTCTAGTTGCCTGTATCTTATAGCAACTCTGCATACAATATCTCTGAATTCTGCTCTCTCCTGATCAACACTTTCTCCAACACATCTACCCCAATTACCCCAGTTACTGTGGCAACCCATCTCATCTGGGATTTTACTCTACTGCATTGTCCCTCATCCTTCTAACCACGATGTCCTTTTCCAGGGACTACTCCTTACTGGCCTCATGCTCCAAGTATGATAAGATAGAGCTTCAAAATCCTTGCTTCCAAGTAGCAACCAGTTTTTTTACCCACTCCCAGATAATCCTGTTTGTTCTCTTGTCTATCCATGCTACGTTCAAGATGTTTCTCCAGCACCACAACTCAAAGAATCAATTCTTCTTCTGTCAGCTCATTCACTGTCTAGTTTTCTGAAACATAGCAAGTGATTGCAAAGATCATGGCCTGTATCAAGTGCAGTCTCCAGACTGACATCATTGAGTCCCATTAGCAGTGCTCAGATATCACCACACTTTTCATTAGTATTTATTGAATATTTCTGTTGAGCTTCCCTTGTTGAATTTTACTGTTGTTGCTGGGGTGAAATGGTATCTCATCCATGTTTTTTTTTCTTTTTATTCATTTCAATGAAAATCTACAGAAATTTTGGAATTCCATTCATTCATTGTTGCACTTTTCTCCCCGCCCACCCCACCTCCACTCCCAGTTCACTCCTCTCCTTAAAAAAAGCAAAATCAACAGTAGTAAATAGTTTTTGTGTCTTCTGCGTAGTTTTTAAATTACTTTATCTTTTTGTTTGTGAGCTGTTGGTGTTTTCCATATATTTTTTATATTAATCTCCCATTAGATATGTTGTTGAAAACTATTGGGGTTACTTTTATTGGATTCTTTAATAAAAAAATCTGTAGGTCCTCTTTTCGCTGTTCTAGAAAACTTGTGATATGTGTAATAATTTTTAGAAGGCTCACTTGTTTAGTTTATCATCCTTTGTTTTTGCCTTTTTTAAAATTCAGTTTGACATAAATAGACATTTATGCCATTAATAGAGCCCCTAAAATTGTTTCTTCCCCCCCCTTTGGTGATTTTTATAGTTTTCAACTTACATTTAGGTCCTTGATTCATCTTGGTTTAGTAATTGTATAGATAAGAGTTGTGCTCATGTTTAATCTTTCTGCAAATGGGTGTCAAGTTTTGTCAAAGCTAGTTGTTAAAAGGGATTCATTTTCCCATAAAATGGATTTCATTTTGTTGTGAAAGATCGTCTATACATATGTGGTTGAGTTTTCTTTTCAGTATTCATTCCATTAAATAGGTCCGAAATTTCTATTATGAGACCTTCTAACTTGTTTTTCTTGATCAAATGAAAACTCATTGCAATTCAGTTTGATTTGGTTCATGGTGACCCTCTATTGCATTTCCGAGGCTATAAATCACAGCTGGAAGAGACTATATATCTTATTTTGGCAGAGCTCTTGGTGGATTAAGATCCCTGAGATTTGAGTCTTTGAATTAGCAATGCAACTCACTGTTAACTATCCTGCCAGTTAATCTAATGTTTTCTTACTTTTTACATAAACTTTACTAATGGTATTTCCATTTCCTTAAGGGATGTTTATGGATCATTGAGTTAATTAAATTTTATCCTTAGATCACTTTGCATAATACTGACATATTTATAATATTAAGTGTTCCTAGCCATGAGCATCTTATATCCTTCCTTTTATGCATGTATCTTTTAGTTTATTGCAGTACTGTTTTACAGTTTTCTTTATGTAAGTATTTCCTATATACATGTATATTTATTCCTATGCATTTTGGGTAGATATTATAAATGTCATTGTTTCATTATTTCTTTTTCAGAGTTTTATTTGTTGAAGTAAAGAAATTTCTCTTAGTTTTGCATATTGATCTTGGATTTTTCCACTTTGCAGAATCTATCAATTAATTCCAAAAGTTTTCTTCCTGAGTATCTGGAATTTTCTATGAGTAGGATCACACTGTTTGAGAATAGAGCAAGTTTTACCATTTCCTTATCAATGTCTGCAGTTTTTCAGAAAGTAAAGAGGACTTGAAGTACGTGCTACAAAAGATATATCCTTCAATCGTGATGTTGAGACATATCTCAATATTAAGAAAACTAACCCATATGGCTGTGTCCCATTCCATGGCACACAACATCAACAATTGATTATTAACTATTTCAACTGAGAGGAAAATGTACAATACATTTCCGCATGAAATTGTTGTAAATATTTATTTTCATTCAGGTTTTTCTATTGCTCTAAAGCTGAGAATGATATAAATCCTCTCTAATAATTTGTTTCAATGCATCCCAGAGCAGATAGAAGCAGAATCCCTGTAGGAATAGCAACACTGCGAGAGCAAGAGTCTATAATCTCTTACCCCTTCAAAAGACTTCAATTTGTTATGCCACAGCTACAGTGGTCTACTGGTGAGAAGCTGTGCTGCGATCTTAAAGGCAATAGTGTGAACCCACAAGCTGCTCTGTGGAATAAAGATGGGCAATCTCCTCCAGTATGATTTACTTGCTGTAAAAACACATCCAGAGTCATCTATGGATTGACTCAGAGTCAATGATACATAACAAGAAGTTTCTAGTACATCAATCTCTCCCTTAATCTGGTCCTGTTTCAAGCTGTTCCTTCCACTGCAACACCTCACCCTCTGCTTAGCCTCTGGTTTAGATTGACTTTAAACATTAACAAAACAAAAATCATCACCACTAGGCCAATAGGCAACATCATGATTGTTGTTTGTTGTTGTTAGATGTCATCAAGTCAAGCACGACTCATAGCTCTCCTATGAACAAAAGATCCTATATCCTGTATCATCCTCACACTTCCTGACACAAGAACCCGTTGTAGCAGTCAGCGTGTCAATTCACCTGGTTGAGGGCCTTCCTCTCCTTTGCTAACCCTGCATCCTTCCCATCAATATGTCATTCTTTAAGGAATAGCATCTCCTAGAAACATACCCAAAGTATGTCAGGTTAAGTCTCATCATTCTTGCATCCAAAGAGCACTCTGGCTGTACCCTCTCCAAGACATATCTGTTCATTCTCTTGGTTGTCCATGGGATGTTCAGTGCTCTTTTCAAAAATCAAAGCTTAAAGGCATCAATTCTTTTTCTGTCATACTTATTCATTGTCCAACTCTCAGATGCATAGCTAGTAATTGGAAAGACTATGATCTTAATTAGACATACTTTAGTCCTAAACTGACATCACTACTCCTCAATAATTTGGAAAGGTCCCTCGCTATAGATTTTCCCAGTGCAGTGCGCCTCCTTATTTCCTGACTGCTGGTACTAAGTGTGTTTTTTAATTGTGGATCCAAGCAAGAGGAAGCTGATGACAGTTTCAATCTCTTTTCCATCAATCATGACACTGCCTATCAGTTTGGTGGTAAGAATCTTTGTTTTCCTGATATTGATA
>NW_006400565.1:3857-11234 GCF_000299155.1 Elephantulus edwardii | reverse complement strand
TTTCCGAGGCTATAAATCACAGCTGGAAGAGACTATATATCTTATTTTGGCAGAGCTCTTGGTGGATTAAGATCCCTGAGATTTGAGTCTTTGAATTAGCAATGCAACTCACTGTTAACTATCCTGCCAGTTAATCTAATGTTTTCTTACTTTTTACATAAACTTTACTAATGGTATTTCCATTTCCTTAAGGGATGTTTATGGATCATTGAGTTAATTAAATTTTATCCTTAGATCACTTTGCATAATACTGACATATTTATAATATTAAGTGTTCCTAGCCATGAGCATCTTATATCCTTCCTTTTATGCATGTATCTTTTAGTTTATTGCAGTACTGTTTTACAGTTTTCTTTATGTAAGTATTTCCTATATACATGTATATTTATTCCTATGCATTTTGGGTAGATATTATAAATGTCATTGTTTCATTATTTCTTTTTCAGAGTTTTATTTGTTGAAGTAAAGAAATTTCTCTTAGTTTTGCATATTGATCTTGGATTTTTCCACTTTGCAGAATCTATCAATTAATTCCAAAAGTTTTCTTCCTGAGTATCTGGAATTTTCTATGAGTAGGATCACACTGTTTGAGAATAGAGCAAGTTTTACCATTTCCTTATCAATGTCTGCAGTTTTTCAGAAAGTAAAGAGGACTTGAAGTACGTGCTACAAAAGATATATCCTTCAATCGTGATGTTGAGACATATCTCAATATTAAGAAAACTAACCCATATGGCTGTGTCCCATTCCATGGCACACAACATCAACAATTGATTATTAACTATTTCAACTGAGAGGAAAATGTACAATACATTTCCGCATGAAATTGTTGTAAATATTTATTTTCATTCAGGTTTTTCTATTGCTCTAAAGCTGAGAATGATATAAATCCTCTCTAATAATTTGTTTCAATGCATCCCAGAGCAGATAGAAGCAGAATCCCTGTAGGAATAGCAACACTGCGAGAGCAAGAGTCTATAATCTCTTACCCCTTCAAAAGACTTCAATTTGTTATGCCACAGCTACAGTGGTCTACTGGTGAGAAGCTGTGCTGCGATCTTAAAGGCAATAGTGTGAACCCACAAGCTGCTCTGTGGAATAAAGATGGGCAATCTCCTCCAGTATGATTTACTTGCTGTAAAAACACATCCAGAGTCATCTATGGATTGACTCAGAGTCAATGATACATAACAAGAAGTTTCTAGTACATCAATCTCTCCCTTAATCTGGTCCTGTTTCAAGCTGTTCCTTCCACTGCAACACCTCACCCTCTGCTTAGCCTCTGGTTTAGATTGACTTTAAACATTAACAAAACAAAAATCATCACCACTAGGCCAATAGGCAACATCATGATTGTTGTTTGTTGTTGTTAGATGTCATCAAGTCAAGCACGACTCATAGCTCTCCTATGAACAAAAGATCCTATATCCTGTATCAACCTCACACTTCCTGACACAAGAACCCGTTGCAGCAGTCAACGTGTCAATTCACCTGGTTGAGGGCCTTCCTCTCCTTTGCTAACCCTGCATCCTTCCCATCAATATGTCATTCTTTAAGGAATAGCATCTCCTAGAAACATACCCAAAGTATGTCAGGTTAAGTCTCATCATTCTTGCATCCAAAGAGCACTCTGGCTGTACCCTCTCCAAGACATATCTGTTCATTCTCTTGGTTGTCCATGGGATGTTCAGTGCTCTTTTCAAAAATCAAAGCTTAAAGGCATCAATTCTTTTTCTGTCATACTTATTCATTGTCCAACTCTCAGATGCATAGCTAGTAATTGGAAAGACTATGATCTTAATTAGACATACTTTAGTCCTAAACTGACATCACTACTCCTCAATAATTTGGAAAGGTCCCTCGCTATAGATTTTCCCAGTGCAGTGCGCCTCCTTATTTCCTGACTGCTGGTACTAAGTGTGTTTTTTAATTGTGGATCCAAGCAAGAGGAAGCTGATGACAGTTTCAATCTCTTTTCCATCAATCATGACACTGCCTATCAGTTTGGTGGTAAGAATCTTTGTTTTCCTGATATTGATATACAATCCATACTGAAGGCTGCATTTCTTAATCTTCTGCAACAAGTGCTTCAAGCCCTTCTCACTTTCATCAAGCAAGGTTGTGTCATCTGCATAACACAGATTATTGATGAGTCTTTCTCCAATCCTGATGCCACACTCCTCCTCATAAAGTCCAACTTCTCAGATAATTTGCTCAACATACAGATTGAATAAGTATGGAGAAAGAATACAATCTTGGCAAACTCCCTTCCCAATTCCAAATTATGCAGTGCTCCTCTGCTCTGTTGGCACAACAGCCTCTTTATCCAGCCAGGTACAGGTTCCACATGAGCACAATCAAGTGCAATGGGATTCCCATTCATGATAGATGGATAAAATACTAAAGTTGCCAATAATTTTATCTTACTTGGATCAACAATCAATACTCGTGGTACCAGATGTCAAGAAATTAAAGAACACGTTGCATTGGAAATATCCACGGTCAAGGAAACTCTTTGAAATTCTAAGAATAGTAATGCCAGTCTAAATATTAAGGTCCATCTTATCCAAACCATAATCTTTTAAATTATTTTGTATGCATCTGTAAGTTAGACAATAAATAAAGTTGAGAGAAGAATTTATGTCTTTATGCTGTTGTGTTCAAGGAAAGTACTTAATATTCCATAAATTGAATAAAAAAAAATCTGTCTTGGAGAAAGTGCAAGCAAGGTACTCCTTAGAATAGGGGAAGTTGGTCTAACATTTTCTGGGAGTGTTATTAGGTGAGTCCAGTCCTTGGAAAATGACAACATACTAGGGAAAATAGAAGGCCATAAAAAAATGAGAAGACCAGTGACTATGTCAGTGGGTATGGGTTTGGGTATATCAGGGGTAGTTATGACAGTACAGGATCATGTAGAGTTCAGATACAACATTTGTAGGGTCACTATGGGATGCAGTCAACTTGACAGCACATAACAGCACACACTTGCTCACACAAACAAACACACAAATATGCACATTTAGACATCCATAGGATTGTCATCCTTACCTGATTCCGTATTACACAAACACACACACACACACACACACACACACACACACACACACACACACACACACACCCCTCCACAAACACTATATTTTCATTTGAAGGCCAATTCCTACCAGCTAGATTTTTTTTTTTTCAGAGGAAGTTTTATTACTTCTTAAGCAATGCATGTGAACATTTGTATTATTGAGCCATTTAGCTGCCAAAATGCAGCAGATAATCAGATATACTTTTTTGATAATTTTTATGGCATATTATTGGAAAGCACTTTAATCCACTGATGTTAAGTATATTGATCAATTTTCCTGGTAATGTAATAGCTTAAGTTTTAATGTACTGTCAAATTATAGTCACAGCTGGATGCATTTACAAATGGATTATAAACTAGAAACTATCTGCACAGTGTCAGAGTAGTTCTTCCTTCTATATCATGTGTTTTAGCTACAATAAGATTTGGAAATTCTTCATATTTTTAGTTAAGAGGCTTTAGAAGATAAAAGGTAACAAGAATCTCTGATCAGACTTTCATGGTATATGATAATAGAATTTAAGAAGGACGAAATGTGGGGTCAAAAATTATTTTTTCCAAACTCTATATTAAAATGCATAACTCCTTGACAAATATGATAAAACAAACATTAAAGTATTGACAAGTGACAGAATTTGAGAATTCAAATGTCGTAAGGAATTGGACTTCAAGAGCGAAAGCTATTTTACAATATGAATTTGCTATCAAATGCACAGATTTTAACAGTAAAAGAAGATTTTCATTTACTATTAATTTTTTTCCGTTTTCTTCAACTCTGTTAGATTTTGAAGTGAGGGGTTTTTTTGTTTTGTTTTTTCTGTTCTCTTTGGTTTGTTGTTTTTAAATAAAGCAGAGTGCTGTTTTTAATGCTATTGAGTCTGTTCCAATTCCTAGTGATTGTATGTACAATGGAACAAACTGCACAATCCCATGCCATCTTCAAAATCTCTTCTGTGCTTAAGCCCACTGTTGCAGTCACTGTGTCAATCATCTGCTGAAAGTATGAGAGACAAAAAGAAATGTTAACCATAACAAAGGCAAAATGAAAGCCTAGAGATAATCACGTAAGTTTTAATTATGGTATAGAAAGGGGATGTATTAAATATATTCAAGGGAAAGGTATGAAATATTCACATCTAGCTCAAGTTTTTTCCTTTACTATTTCAATGAATAACAATTTGGTATTAAAAATTTACACAGAAGGAGTTGTTTGTTATTCTGTGTATTTTTAAAATTTATAATTTCTGTATTTTTCCACAAATTAACAATTTTTTCATATTTGCTTAAAATTTTACTACTCTGGTGTGTCATCATTGAGACACTAATTATGATGATATTTTTATACTCCTAAAAGTTTGAATTATAAACAATATTAAGTATAAAGAGTAGATTACAATAAAAAAGGAATACTTAATTAAACAATAAGGTCTGTAAACTTTTCCAGATTCTGTGAGATTATAATAAAAAGGAATACTTAATTAAACAATAAGGTCTGTAAATTTACCCAAATTCTGTGAACTAAAAAAGTAAAAAAAAATAAATAACTTTAACACACATTTATGTTGAAACTGATTGTAAATACTTTGGAAGGAGGAAGGGACAGCTGAAGAGAAAGACCTTAGATGAGATGGATTGATTTGGTGAACGGAGCAAAGAGGGTAGGTGTATCAGAGACAATAAGATTGACACAGGACAGAGTAGTTTTCAGGGTTATTGTATATAAGATTGCTCTGAGTTGTAAGCAACTTGATGGCATATAAAAGCAACAATAATATGTATTTGAAACTGTCAACAGCTTCATCTTGCTTGAATCCACAGTTAACATTCTCAGTACCAGCAATGAGGAAATAAGGAGACACATTTTACTGGGAAAATCTGCAGTTAGGGATCTCTCCAAATTATTGAGGAGAAAGATTTTTGAGGACTAAGCTGTGTCTGATTCAGGCCACAGTCTTTCTGACTACTTGTTGTGCATCTGAGAGCTGGACAATGAATAAGGATGACAGGACAATAATTGATGGCTTTGAATTCTGGTGTTAGAGAAGACCACTAAATATCCCATAGATAGCTAAGAGAACAAACAGATATATCTTGGCGAGGGGTGCAGCCAGAGTGCACTTTGGAGGCACGAATGATGAAACTTCGCCTCACATACTTTGGGCATGTTTCTAGGATGTGTTATTCCTTAGACAAGGACATGATTTAGGGAAAGGTAGAAGGTCAGTGGAGGAGAGAAAGACCTCAACCAGGTGGATTGACGTGATGACTGCGGCAATTGTCTCTTATGTGTTAGGAAGTGTGAGGACGGGGCAGGATAGAACAGGGTTAAGATCGTTTGTTCATAAGGTCACTATGAGTTGTACTCGACTCATAGGCATCTAATAACCACAATAAGCTGTGTGCAAATACATCCTAAAAATAATGTATATTTTTAATATAACTAGCAATTAATATATTTATCCTTGTCCTTTTAAAAATATTTTTATAATTCTGCTATAAATATTTTCAAGATTATGGTTTTAAAATAAAATCTGCTCTGTGATATATTCATGATAATTAATTTCTATGTATAATGAGATTATTTATATCACATCTATAAATTAAATACCATGTAAAAATATGTGATTAGGTAGACACATGCAACAAGCATACACACATATACTCTTCTTTCTTTGTTTCTGATATAGAGCCAAGATATAATTATCTACTTCACAAAAGAAATTGGAAACACTAATGCAGAAATGTGCTTATTATAGAATTATTTAGTTTGTATAAAATCAGGCTGGGAGAAGAGTGTTGTGAAACTAAATAATCATTAATACAATATTTCTATCATCTGTTTTCCAAGTTTCTTTGTTATATTAAAATCATTACACCAAGTAACTAACAGGAATAACTAAAATCAAAAGAAGCATGATTATTAATACCTCTTATGTATAGGAAGGTTCTGAAAAGAACATTACTTTTCTATCCCTGTTTTAATCGAATGTATAACTACTGAAAGAAAAAATAAAATCCTAGTGAAATGGTGCAGCTCATGTAGAAAAGATAAAGATACTATCAATAGGAAACATGAAGAAATTAGGCAAAATATTGATATTACTATTGCATTCCCCTGGTTCCCTCATTCATTTTAGTATGGATAGGATCTAGATAATAAAGTGCATTACACTTGAATGCATTGAACAGTAATCTTCCATAGTGCATTCTGACACTTATGAGCTCTGTTTCTGCATCATAGGCATATCTTAATTAATAAATACCCACAAAAAGTAACCTCATAATACGTGGGATAAAAAATAAAAACTTAAATTTGTATAGAATATTATGTCAAACTTTAGCATACTTACAAATCAGTCAGTGAGTTTAGTTGACAGAACTTAGTATTCAACCCTGAAGACAGTGGTTTAGTGAGTTATGGGTGAGGCCTGAGAATTAGACGTCTGACTAATTTCCAGGTGATATTGATAAAAATTAACACTGACTTAACTAAACATAATATATACAGTTATAAATACTTTAAATGTTATAATTATCTCTTTGTTTTCCTGTCAAACATTCTTCTCTGTGGTATAGCACTGGTCTGTGCGTTGCTGTTCAGAGGTAACTCGTGGTTGCTCTGATGCTGAAGCCTGTGACAGTGATGTGCCAATCGTGGTAATGGGCACCCATGGTGGACAGTGCTGGCTGGAGCTTCCCGACTAAATCAAGCCTGGAAGCAGGAGCGGCATCCACTTCCGAAACGGCTTGCCTCCGGAAACTCTATGTACGAACAGTGCTCAGGCTATTCGTTCATAGGGTCGCTATGAGTCGTCTACGACTCTACAGCATCAAACAACAACAACAATGATCTCTTGCTACTTTACTTAAAGTAGTTGGAAGAAATTAAGATGTAATGCAGACATTGTTAATTGTGCTGCTACTTCAAAGATACATGATCCAAATCCACCATTTCCTCCACAGAAGGTAGACAATCTCCTACTACTGTGAGATTTATTGTCCTAAAAATCCATTAAAGGGTCAACTATGGGTCAGTTCTGACTAAACCCTACACAACAAAAGTAAACAGGTAAAAATACTTTCCTTAGAGTTTCATGAAATCATTACTATAATTTATATTACTGAACTGCACATGGAAAAACATTGACCTGGGTAATATTTTATTATATAGATTTTTTTCAAAAATAAAATATTCTTCTTACTAATTTATTAAATAAAGGTCATATTTCAGTGGCATTTTAGCATGTTTGGTGAATCATGAGACAGAGATTATTATGCTTTCAATCATTCTATTTTTT
>NW_006400565.1:1509-2631 GCF_000299155.1 Elephantulus edwardii | reverse complement strand
CTTAATCATCAAACTGACATCTTTACTCCTCAATAATTTGTGTAGGTCCCTAACTGCAGATTTCCCCACTGCAAGGTGTCTCTTTATTTCCTGACTGCTTGTACCAAGCATATTAATTGTTGATCCAAGCAAGATGAAACTGTTGACAGTTTCAATCTCCTCTCCATCCAACATGACAAAGTCTAAAGTGGTGAAATATAACAAATAAGTGAGTAGCTTTGGTGGAAGGAAAAGGGTGGGATCTTCCTAGATTAAGAACTGTAGATTTTATTCTATGTATATTAATACTCATTTTTAAATATGTATTGGAACTTTAGATCTCTAAAATATTTTTTTCTCTTCTGTGCAAAAATGGTTGGAAGAAACTAAAATAACAAAGGAGAGATGATTGAAATTATTCTTTAAATGGATGATGTCAGTCTAAATAATTCAACCAACTTTGTGCTTGTTACCTTCTAGTCAGCTCCACAATTACATAATACTTAAGGACTATACTATATATGTTCTTTGACTTACTACTACATTTGATAGCTGTTAAATATCTTTAAATCATAGCAGCAATGAACCGTGAAAGTACACATGCTCAGAAGCTTCTATAGTTCTCTCTTAAATACTATTAAAGTGTTTCCCTTATTTGTTCATTTTTTCTCTAGCAGGCCATGGAGTGGTGAGTTGTGGATAAAATGCTTGACTTTGGATCACATAGTCTAAGTCCAAGAATTTTTTTCAGAGACTGTCAAAGTTCACAAATTTAATAACAAGTTCTTTGACTCTGACTTTTTAATTCTGAGACTTGACTTTACCATCTGCCAAATGAGAACAATATAAGTACTGAGTATATTGAAACACATATAAACTCTCAATAACACACCTTTATTTTCATTACTATTTGAGCTCTGGTGGCCTGGTTGCAAGACTCTGTTCTAGAATCCTAAAGGCACACTGTTCAAGTCCACCAGCTGCTCCACAGGAGAAGATGGGCAATCTTCTCCCATGCGACTGACTCTGAAAACCCACCACAGGGTCAGCTATGGGTAGATTTTGACTCTGTAGTACACAAAATCAAACAAAAACATTTGTCTTTTAAGCAGTTTGGCTAAATATTTGCCTGCTAACCAAAAT
>NW_006400565.1:0-659 GCF_000299155.1 Elephantulus edwardii | reverse complement strand
CAACAACAACAACAACAATTTTAGTATTTGCCCTTTGTAATGGTAATATAAATACTACTACAGAATTTTATGTTTTATACTTATAGAAACTTCATAATATTTTTATTTATGAAAGTGGAAACAATATCTCTAATTATAAATACAAAGGATGATTTCCATTTTAAGAAGATGTTTGTTCCAATGAAATATTACATGTTAAGGTTAAAAACTTAAAGCATCTCATTTAATCTTTATTAAAGCTAGTACAGGTCATCTATTGATGTATTCAAAAAGGAAGAAGATGAATAGAGTACTGATATTTGAAGGCTGCAGCTCATTACAAAATAAAGCACTATTTAGACAGAAAATAGGGAACCATAACAAGCAGGTTTCTATGGAAACAGCTTTACATTCTATTAACCATAGAGAAAGCTTTTAGTCATTTAACAGTGCACAATAAAACCAAAAGAGACTGCGGTGTTCAGTTCACCTGAGAGGCAATTGTTCATAACATGGAGGGAAAAAATAACAACAGTGACATAAAACAGGCCACTAGTCCAGGATGAATAGAGTGTAATTACTGAATCATCATTTAAGTTCAGACATTTAAGTTTTTTGAATGAATCATTTATTATTATTTTTTGTGCTTTCTAAACAAATGCTACATTAGTGCATAATTT
>NW_006400564.1:20092-20880 GCF_000299155.1 Elephantulus edwardii | reverse complement strand
GGAAAATTGATAGAATAGACAAAGAGGTTTGAAAAAATTAAAAAGAAAATCACAAGGTGGGTACCATCAACATAATTCCAGAAAAGCATGAAAATTCAATCCAGAATATTAAGACGGAAATGACAGAAGTGTCTAAAAGGGCCAAATTTGCTCAGTATTTTTTAAGCCAGAGAAACTAAAGACAAATTCAAGCCTTGAGCTGCAATAGTTAAGGATGCTTTGGGCAGAATATTACGTGATCCAGGAAGCATTAAAAAAAGATGGAAAGAGTAAACAGTCATTGTACCAAAAAGAATCTCCTGACACAGAAGAATTTAATGAAACAACGTATGAGCAAGATCCTGTGGTGATGAAGGAAGAAACTGAAGTGGCTCTGAAAGAACTGGCAAAAAAACAAGGCCCCAGGAATTGATAGTATATCAATTGACGTATTTCAACAAACAGACCTTAGTGCTTACCAGGTTGTGCTACGAAATCTGGAGGACAACCACTTGGCCAACTGACTGGAAGAGATCTGTATTTGTTCCCATTTTAAATAAAGGTGATCCGACAGAGTGCAGAAATTACCCAGCAATATCACTGATATCACATGCAAGCAGGACTCTGCTGAAGATTATTCCAAAATGACTGAAACAGCACATCAACAGAGAACTGCCGGAAGTACAGGCTGGGTTTAGAGGAGGCTGTGCTACTAGGATATTATAGCTAACATCAAATAGATCTTGGCTGAAAGCAGAGATTACCAGAGGAATGTCTATTTATGTTTCATTGACTATGGAAACGAATTT
>NW_006400564.1:19519-19992 GCF_000299155.1 Elephantulus edwardii | reverse complement strand
GGGTACCATCAACATAATTCCAGAAAAGCATGAAAATGCAATCCAGAATATTAAGACTGAAATGACAGAAGTGTCTAAAAGGGCCAAACTTGCTCAGTATTTTTTAAGCCAGAGAAACTAAAGACAAATTCAAGCCTTGAGCTGCAATAGTTAAGGATGCTTTGGGCAGAATATTACATGATCCAGGAAGCATTAAAAAAAGATGGAAAGAGTAAACAGTCATTGTACCAAAAAGAATCTCCTGACACAGAAGAATTTAATGACACAATGTATGAGCAAGATCCTGTGGTGATGAAGGAAGAAATTGAAGTGGCTCTGAAAGAACTGGCAAAAAAACAAGGCCCCAGGAATTGATAGTATACCAATTGACGTATTTCAACAAACAGACCCTAGTGCTTACCAGGTTGTGCTAAGAAATCTGGAGGACAACCACTTGGCCAACTGACTGGAAGAGATCTGTATTTGTTCCCATT
>NW_006400564.1:2251-17349 GCF_000299155.1 Elephantulus edwardii | reverse complement strand
TATTACCATTGGAAAGTCTGCTCTTAGGGACCTCTCCAAAGTACTGAAGAGCAATGGTGTCTCTCTGGAGACTAAGGTGCATCTGGTACACGCCATGTCTTTGCAATCACTTGTTTTGTATCAGAGAGTTGGACAATGACCAAGGAGGATAGGAGAATTGATGCCTTTGTGCTGGGGTCCTGGAGAAGAGTATTGAGGGTACCATGTACTTCTAGGAAAACAACCAGATTCATCCTGGAAAGGGTCAAACCGGGCGGCTCCTTGGAGGCAAGGATTCTGAGGCTCCATCTAACATACTTTGGACATGTTGTAAGGAAGGACTGGTCCTTGGAGAGGGACATCATGCTTAGTAGGGTGGAGGGGAAGGCCCTCTATGAGGTGGATTGATTCAGTGACTGGGGTAATTGGGATGGGAGTGTCAGAGACAATGCTATTGACACAGGACAGAGCAGAGTTTAGGGCTGTTGTACATAGAGTCGCTATGAGTCACAAACGACTCGACGGCACATAACGACAACATTGTTCTTTTTGTATTTGGTGGAGACATTGAGTTAGGTTATTAATTTTGTTTCTTTCTCCCTTTTTAAAGTGTTTGTCTATTGCAATGAATTGCCCCCCCCCCGAGGATTGCCTTAGCTATATCCCAGAGATTGTAGTATGCTGCATTTTAATTTTGATTTGTTTTGAGGAACTTCTTTTATTTCTTTCTTTGTTTCTTCTAAAACTCAATCGTGTTTTAGGAAGATGTTATTTAGCTTCCATATAAGTGGTTTATAAGCTTTATCCTCTCATTAATTTCTAGTTTTATGGCACTGTGGTTTGAGAAGATTATTTCAGTGTTTTTTAATTTGTTGAAGCTTGCTTTGTGTGCTAATATATGATCAATTCTGGAAAATGTACCATGTACATTTCAGAAGAAAGTAAATTAGTTTTTGGTTGGGTGCAATACCATGAATACAACCACGAGGTCAAGTTGGCTAATTTTATAGTTTAGATCTTTTCTATCTTTGTTAAGTTGCTTTTTAGTTGATCTATTCTGTGGTGAGAAGTGGTGTGCTAAAGTCTCCTATAACTATTGTGGGGCTTTCTAGTTCTTCTTCAAGTCTGTAAACCATTGTTTTATATATTTTGCAGGACTAACATTTGGTGCATAGATGTTGACCAAGGTTATGTCTTCTTGGTCTATTATGATTTTAATCATTATCTATTGCCCTTCTTTGTCTTTTATGGTGGTTTTCATCCTGTGGGTTCCACTTGCTTGGTATATATATTTTTTTACCCTTTGATATTTAGTCTATACTTTTTCTAGGTGTTTAGATGTGTCTCTTAGGCAAAATATAGTTGGACTTTGGTTTTTTATCCATTCTGATACTCTTTTTCTCCTGGTTGGTGTATTTAATCCATTCACATTAAGTGTGATTATTGCCATGCCAGGTTTTGTCATTGCCAATTTGCTGTTTCTTTTTCTGTTGTTTCTGGTGTCTTCGTGTGAAGGACTTCCCTTAAATTTTATTTGTAGTGTTGGTCTTGTTTTGGCAAATTCTTTTAGTTCCTGTTTTTCTACAAATGATTTAATTTCTCCTTCATATTTGATGGACAGTTTGCTGGGTAGAAGATTCTCAGCTGGTGGTTGTTTTCTTTTACTCTTTTGGATAAGTCATTCCATTGTTTTCTTGTTTGCATGGTTTCTGTTGAGAAATCTCCCAAAAATATTGGATTCTGGGATTTCAGTAAGTTTTATGGAATTCAGTGGCTTAGGTGTCAACATATAGATATCCTCACTAAGATGAAAATATATTATGTATCTCATAAACCCTACAATATTCCATAAGTCTGTTTAGACTTTGGAGATAGCTTATTTTCCATATGGAAGTAGTGGTACCTTTTATTGTCCAGCCTAGGGAGATGCCTGGTTATATTTTTGTTTTGACAATGTTCGTGCATTAATCTGAATCCATATATAATTATGAAGTGGTCTTTTAGTCCTGATTCATCACAATTCCAGTGTGTCTGGTGTTGATATTTTATGAAATTATTTATGTCCAACAGGATTTCTGTGCGTATTCCTGAACCTCAAAGCCCAGCTGTGAGTGCCAAGTCAGTCCTTAGCAAAACCAAACTCTAGCTCATAGTTCTTTACAAGTTCCTATCAGGATTGGTTTTATTTTTATTTTTTTAATGAATTTTAATGAACGTTTACAGAGACTTAGGGTTTCCAGTCATTCATTGTTGCACTTTTCTCCCTGTCCATTCCCTCCCTGCTACTTCCCCCTTCTCTTTGAAAAGTAAAAGAAAACTCTTTCATTGTTGTGCAATCCCTCTGCCAAGTCCACTCCACTGTGCAGTCTTCATTCCATACTCCTGTAATGACAATAATACCCAATCATATATCCCATTTAAACAGATCTCTCCCTCATCTGTTGCAATGCAGTATACATGATTCCTCCCCTCCTTCTCTGTCTTCCCTCAACCCTGATCAGTGCCTTATGCAATATTTGTCCTTTTGTGACTGAGATACTTCACTCAGAATAATGTCCTCCAGGGTCATCCATTTTGCATAATATTTCATGAGTTCCTTATTTTTCAGTGCTGCATAGTATTCCATTATGTGAATATACCATAGCTTCTCTATCTTTTTATTTGTTGATGGGCATTTGAGTTGTTTCCAGCTCTTTGTTATTGTGAACAAAGCAGCAGTAAACATGGGTGTGCATATATCTGCTTGGGGGCAGTTATGGTTTCTTCAGGGTGTATTCCCAGTAGTGGAAATGCTGGGTCAAATGGTATTTCTATGTGTAACTTTTTGAGAAAGCACCATACTGCTTTCCATAGTGGTTGCACCATTTTACACTCCCACCAACAGTGGATAAGGGTTTCAGTTTCTCCTCAACCTCTCCAGAAGTTGATGTTTGCTGTTCTGTTAAATTTTGCTCTTCTTACTGGGGTGAGATGATATCTCATAGTTGCTTTTTCACTTTTTTAAAATATTCGTGGTTGCACAATTACCTCCCTTCATCCTCCTCCTGGTCCTCTTTGTAGTGATATATCTCTTATACTGGACTCTTGTTGTATATATAACACCTATCATATATTCATTTTAGACATTACCTATAAAACATTACACAACATGGGTGACCATGGAGGACATTATGCTGAGCAAAGCATCTCAGTCACAAAAGGACAAGTACTGCATAACACCATTGTTATAAAGCAGGTCTAATGTGGGGGGGTTTGGAGGAGAATAGGGTAAGAGTGGATAGATAATGACCATTGCATTGGAACAGATGAAAGAATCTCCACAGGATTTCGGAGGCTGTAAACCTTTGTGGGAGCAGATTATGTCATCTTTCTCTCAGATCAGCTGCTTGGCTTCAATCATAAATCCTTCAATTAGCAGCTAAATGCTTAAATATTGTGCTACCAAGGCTCCTTAGCTTATCCTTAGATATCTTTTACAGGGGAGGGAAAAATATTCTAAATAGTATTTTTCTTTTGAGAAATGGTAATCCATACTAAATAATGTGCTTTGTGATCTTTCTGACTCTAAATTTAGATGGACTGTTGCCCAAGCTACACTCTGTAATTAAGTTGAATGTGATATATTCCCTTAGAAACATGAGTCTCTATAGGTCAGATCAAAACTCCCCCAAATGTTGTGAATCTTTACAGATGAAGATTGTCTCAGAGTAACTCTTGGGTTCAGATGGACTATGAATGGGATTTGCTGTTGTTGTTTGTTTTACTAATTAATAGAAAATCTCAATTAGAACTCAACAGATCCAGAGACAAATGGAACTTTCATGAATAGAACATTTCCTGGAGAGGTTTCATTTCATGCTAACACAGCATAAAACTTACTTCACGAAAATTTTTTTTAGCATTTGACAGTTACTAATTGTAGGCTACCTAAAGTGAAAGTCTGTGGAATCAAGGAAGTTATCACTAAAATTTGGAAATGGATAAACTTGTGGAAGATTACAGGGCAATTAAATAAGCATTTAGAACATAAATTGATTTTTCTTATGTGATTTGAAAAGTGCATTTGTTTGGAAATCAGGGAGTAAGTATTTTACAAAAAATAGCTCTATTTCCTGAATATTTAATACAATGTATTCACTGAGTTGGTTTGAAATATAGGAACCAGGAAAGCATTTCTTAGTAAGCGGATCTTACACATTTCTTTCTCCTCTGAGAAGATGATGAAAAGAAGTAATGCAAGATAAAATAATGCCTCCATGGTTTAAGGGACTGCTAATGTAAAATTCAGTGGGGTGAAACCATCAGCCACTACTAAAGAGAAAGAGTATGCACTGTTGTCCCACTAAGATGTCCAGTCTTTCTCCTTTTTGTGTGGATAGCACTTCCAGCAAGGATGGCCAGCGTTCCCCAAATTCACCAGACTTCCGGCAAGAAGCATGGCAAGCACAAAAGGCACAAAGTGACACAGTACAAGAAGAGCAAAGACTCCCTGTACAACCAGGGAAAGTGGCATCTGATAGGAAGCAGAGTGGCTATGTTGGGGAGACCAACCCACTTTTGTGAAGACCTGAATCTGTTGAGGCAAACTGCCAATTTAAGAGAATATTGGCTATCAAAAGATGCAAGCACTGTGACCTTGGAGATAAAAAGACAGTTAAGTGATCCAGTTCTAAGCTTCATCTTGCGTTATTATCAAGATAATTAACTCTTGAGATTTTAATATTCACTTTAAAATAAATAGCCAGTTTCAATGACATAGTTCTATCCTATTCTGTAGTGTTGCTTTGAGATGGAAATTACTTGAATGAAGTGAGGTTGTTTAGGAGTTTTAATAGAAATAGATCTAACACTATTGGGGATTTAAGAAACACTTTGGCTTTTATTTCAAATAAGTTATTCTGCCTGAGCAAAGCGTTTTCATTGTAGATCAATATTCATATCTGATAAATAATATTCATGATGACTTGCATCTATAGATATTGCATTTCTTTGTTTTTTTTTTCTTTCTTGTTGTGTACCATTGAATTGGCTCCAACTGCCACAGGACGAGAATGCCTCTCCAAACCATGCACTTTGAGGATTGCAGCGCAGCTTCTTACCAGTAGGCAGCCAGAGCTCCCCAGATACTGCATTTCTTTCTTTATTTATTTAATAATTATTTAACCAAAGCCTTTGGTGAACTAAGCTCTCTGCCAATTATGATAATATTGATATGGAAATGCAGACAAGCTCTCTATTCTCTTGGAGCATTGAGGAATTTAATGAGAAAAGTGATACAGAAAAAAATTAAAAAGAATGTGTCAGATAATGATGAGTGTAATGATAAAGAAGGATTTGTGAGCTCGTTGAAGTACTCTAGGTGGTTCAGGTTTCAAGGTGGTTAATGGACTCTAGTATTGAAAAAAAAGATGTAAGTTTGAGCTTACCCAGCAATTGTTATGTGCCATTGAGTCACCTGCGACTCAAAGTGATCCTATGTACAAGAGCCCTAAAGCCTGCTCTGTCTTATGCCAACCTTATTGTCTCTAACACACCTACTCCCATTATCCCAGTTACTGAATTGATCCATCTCATCCACAGTCTTCCTTTTTTGCACTGTCCCTCCACCCTCCCAAGCATGATGTCTCTCTCCAATGACCGGCACCCCCTTGTAACATGTCCAAAGTATGTCAGATGAAGCTTCAGAATCCTTGCTTCCAAGGAGCAGCCTGGTTTCACCCCCTCTAGGATGAACCTGTTTGTTTTCCTAGCAGTACATAGTATGTTCAACACTCTTTTCCAGCACCCCAGCTCAAAGGCATCAATTATCCTTCTATCATTCTTAGTCATTGTCCAGCTCTCTGATGCATAGCAAGCAATTGCAAAACTATGGCCTGCATTAGGTGCATCTTAGTCTCCAGACTAATGTCTTTGCTCTTCAGTACTCTGGAGAGGTCCCTGACAGTTGACTTTCCCTATGCGATTTGCCTCTTGATTTCCTGGCTGCTAGTACCAAAAGTGTTAGTTGTGGAGCCAAGTAAACAAAAACTGTTAACAATCTCAATCTCTTCACCATCCATACGGATGCTGCCAATTGGCCCAGTAGTGAGAATCTTTGTTTTCTTGATGTTGAGCTTCAATCCATGTTTAAGGCTGCAGTAGTTGACCTCCTGAAGCAAACACTTCAGGTCCTCCTCAGTTTCAGCAAGCAGGGTTGTGTCATCAGCATAATGCGGATCGTTGATGAATCTTCCTCTAATCATGATGCCACATTCCTCCTCATGCAGCCCAGCATCCCAGATGATCTGTTCCACATTTGGATTGAAAAGGTATGGACACAGAATACATCCCTGAAGGACACCCTTCCCAATTTTGAACAATGCAGTGTCTAACTTAGAAAACAGACCCGGCATTCTAGTTTGAAAAACAATCATTGAGACCCCAAGGGAGCACAGCTATACAGTGACACACATGAGATTCCTATGAGTTGAAATCAATGATAACTGGTTGTAGGTTAGACAGGGAAGTCAGGAAATATTTGAATAGCAAACAGAAACCAGATTTTAAAAGTCAGTAAAAGAATATTCCAGACAGAGGAACCTGATGCAAGGAAAGTTTCATCTAAGAACCAAGATGAGTCGGTCTCTACCTGATGGTGTTTAACAGCAAGAACCAAGAACCAGGGAGTCCAAGGAAAAGCCCAGAAGAATTACAGATTATGTTACCTCGAAAAAATAACCAAGAGACTACTCAGATACCTCCTTCTGCTGGCTAGATCCCAGTACTGACTTAACAAGAAAAATGGAATAAAAGGCAACTCAATGGTACCTAACAATAACAACAATGGTCTAGTAATGGTAGCTTTTATGAATGACTCTCTGAAAGCTTAGTCCATAGGAAGCTGCACTGCTAACCAAAAGGTCATGCCTCTCTGGAGGTTCAAATCCACCAATGGTTCCTCAGGAGAAAGATAGGCAATCTCCTCCATGTGATTTTACAACCTTGGAGGACCAGCTCGAGATGGTTGCAACTAGGTGGTTTTAACATTGGGTTTTTCCCAGTTTTATAAATGGTCTCATAATGATAGCTGAATTGTAATTTCTTGTAAGAAATTACTGTATTGTAAAACGGAGATGACCTGTAGAAGCTAGAAATACAGCTGTAGCCAGTTTGATAGCGAGTAGGTAAATTCTATTAACTTCCAATAAATAGTTAATCATCTATTACAATTTTGAAGAAGAAATACACCAAGTTGACAACAAGACCAGCTTTCTGTTAGCACTTGTTGCTGAGGAAACATGCTGCTTAGCAAGCAGGTTAATCACTGTTGGTGGTTTGTGGGGTTTGCTGGAAGGCCACATTTCTGCATGTTTATATCACAAGCACATTCCAGAAACACTAGCCAAAGCCTGTTTCTATCACCTTGTCTTTCACGTGGTTTTGTTATGGTGCTGATGTGCGTAAGTGTGGTTATTTCTGTGGTTTCTTTCAGGTTCTCCAGGTCACACCTACAGATTACAGATTGCAGATTACTCAAAAGGTCATAGAGGAAAGTTTATCTTTCCAGATACAGAACAAACCCCAAAATTCTCTAAAGTATTGATCATCAGAAAACTCAACTTGTGTGCTCAGTTTTCTGTCCCACAATAAGAAACAAAGAAATATTGAAAAGAAGAGGAAATTAGTATTTCATTGAAGGAAGGTCCCAATTGAGTTGTTGTATTTCTCCTTTTAACTCTTTATGGTTAAGTCTACCTTACAGATCAAGATGACTTTTGTGTTCCTTTAATTGGAAGATATTTTATCTATTACTTATTTTTAAACAACAGATTTTATTTTCTAAAATAGTTTAGTTTGCACAAAATTTCAGTAATAAGTTTAGAGTTCTCATAATACACTTCCTCTTCCCTATTTTCCCTATTATGCCTATCTGATATCAATATAGTTAACCTGTTACAATTGATGGACCAATAGCAATATATTAACCACTACCTGCTCTGTAGGAGAAGGATGAGCAATCTCCTCCCATCTGACTATCTCTGAAAATCCACTAATGGGTCTGCGATTGGTCAGTTCCAACTCAGTGGCACACAATGATAATAATAGAATTCATAGACTACATTAGGGCTCACTCAGAAGACGTTGATTTATAATTATCTTTGAAGTATAAATGTCTTTGAATTATAATTGTGGTGTTGGTAACAAATATTGAATATACCATGGACTGCCCAAAAAATAAATAAATTTATCTTTAAGGAAGTACAACAAGGATGTTCCTTAGAGGAAAGCATGATGAAATTTCACCTAACATTCATTTTTGGACATACTGGCAGAAGCAACTAGTCCTTGCAGATTTTACATCATGTTTGGAAATGAGAGGGTCAGCAAAAGACCCTCAACAAGATGAACTGACATAGTAACTGTAATAATAGGACTGATTGAGAATGGCTGAGATTTTAAAGGATGGCACAGCGTAGGGTAAGGTTTTAATCTATTGTTCAATCTGTTGTTCATTGGGCAGTTTAACAATTGTAGTAGATTGAATGACAATAGTAACTGAGTTGTACAGTTCTATGGGTTTTGGCAAATGCTCTGTATCCACCATTATAACCATGCAGAATCATTTCCCTAAAACACCCCCCTCTGCTCCACATACTGATCCATTCTTCCATCAGTATCTGTTTTTAAGAAACAAATACTTGAAGAAATACTTTTACATTGTAAAATGCAAAGATATGTTGACTAAGTCACAGTGATCTTCAAACCTGGTTGGACATGGGTGTAAATCATTCAGTGATGTTATTAAAATATAATTTTTTTATTTAGAAGCTCTGGAATTGGGCCTTACATTCTTAATTTTTGGCAACCTCATAAATGATGTTGCTGTGGGTCTTAGCAGTTGATATAGAGTCAGGGTTACACAACATATATGGAATTGATGTGTGTTCCATAGGAATTCTTTGGAATTAGGTCATGAAGACTTTTTTCTAAAGTAACCTGGATAGTTCTAACCTTCATCCTTTCAATGAGCCTTTGAGACCATTAACTATTTACATGGCCCATGAACTCCACAGTATATAGTTAAGAGGAAAGCAGTTCTAATTCTACAGAAGAAATAAAAAGTGGTATAAAAAAGTCTCCATCACTCTTTATTATTTGAGTATTTGAATTTATTTGTTAGAGCCTTACAATTGAATTTTAAAGTCATATATTCTTACTATTTTATTAGGTAATGTTTGAAATATATAAAATATCATATTTCATAAATTCATCAATAACCGATATAGAACATTGAATATATCATAAATTAAAGAAGTTAACATCAGCATTTATTCTTTTACTTTGTTCTTTCTGCAAACTAGATGCCAATCTCATTTACTATTAGTGATGACAGTCGAGTGAATCTGAATTTTTTATTGTATCTGCTTACAGTTAATAGGGGCATCGGACCTGAAGATAGTCCAGAAGATCTTGCAAAGAGGTTAGGGTAATTAAAATTTCCAGAATATTTTTCCAGTGTTTACCAATCTAACTAGCCAACACATTCAAGTCTATTTTAAAACATTATAATCCTCCATTGAGTTTCAAAGGCTACAAATCTTAATGAGAAGGACCTACTTCATCTTTCTTCTGCAGAGCAAATGGTGGCTTCAAACGCCTGATCTTTTGGTTAACAGCCCACCATGTGACCTGCCATGCTGCTGGGACTTCCATTGAAATGTTTGTTGTTGTTGTGTAGCATGAACTCAGAAAAAGACTCATAGCTGACCCTTTGGCACATTTTCAAAGGTAGATAATCACATGAAAGGAGATCACCCATCTTTCTCCCACAAAGCAGCTGGTAGATTTGAACAGTATAATGCATTTGCAGTATAATTCCTTATGACTAAGCTGTCAGATATCACATGCAAGCAAAAACCTGCAGAAGATTATAAAACAAACAAACAAACAAAACACCCCCCCCCAAAAAAAAACCCAACCAACCAACAAATGACTGGAACAGTGCATCAACAGAGAACTGCCAGAAATACAGCCTGCATTTAGAAGAAGCCCTGGCACCAGATACATTATCACCAATGTCAGATGAATCCTAGATGAAAACAAAGAGTACTAGAGGAATGGCTTCCTGTGTTTCATTGACTTTGCAAAGGCATTTTGCTGTGTAGATCAATACAAATTGTGGCTAACCTTGAGAAGCATGGGTATGCAAGATCATTGACTGTGCTCATATGAAACCTACATTTGGCCCAGAAGCAGTCTTTAGAACAGAACAAGGAAATACAGCATAGTTCAAAATCAGAAAAGGATTGTGTCAGGGATGTGTCCTGTGTCCATACCTTTTCAATCTACATGCAGAACAAGCTACATGCAGTCAGGAGACTGGACTTTATGAGAAGAAATTTGGCATCAGGATTAGAGGAAGACCCATCATCAACATTCTGCTTTATGCACATGACGCAACCTTGCTCACTGAAACAGAGGAGGCCTTGAAGCATCTGCTGTAGGTCAAGAGCTGTAGTCTTCAATATTAAATGAAACTATGATGAAGAAGATATTGAAATTGTTAACAATTTCAGCTTTCTTGGATCCCAATCAACATTCTTGGCACCAACAGTCAAAAAAATCAAAAGACAAATAGCACAGGGGAAATCTGCTGTCAGGAAACTCTCCAAAAGTTATAAAGAGCAGTGATGTCAGGCAGGAAGGAGCACTGGATAGCAGAAAGGAGCGCTGGACAACGCTGCCTGCCCTACTGCCACAGTAATTTGTGTGTGTGGGGGGAACTTCTGTCTAGCTTGATCACACAGGATCCATTAATTCAGGTACTTTTGGGGGGAAACTGCTGTTAGACTAGACCACGTGGGATCCCTTAACTCAAGCAACAAGGGGGTCCTGGGCACCTTGATGGAGGTGAGAAGCCACTTGAAGAAGGGATAAAAGCCTTCCTCCTTGTTCACTCAGGTACTTTAGGAGGAAGACTACTGTCAGACTTGACCACATGGGATGGGATCCCTTAACTCAAGCAACGGGGTGGGGTGGGGTGTCCTGGGCACCTCAGTGGAGGCGAGAAACCACTTGCAGAAGGGACAACATCCTTCCTCCTTGCTCACTCAGGCACTTTTGGGGGAAAACTGCTGTCAGGCCCTCAGCCTTACAGGTCTAGGGCCAAGAAATAAACACAAATATATAGGTGTTTCACAAAACATTGCTCTACCTTGGGAAAATTTATAGTTATTACACCCTAAGGTCGACTAAGAAAAGACTCCCATAATGTCAAGAAAGCAGCAATACACAACAGCTATTATTGATGTTGTTGTTATGTGCCGTCGAGTAGCTTGCAACTCATAGTGACCCTATGTACAAGAACCTTAAGCCCTGTTCTATTCTGTGCCAACCTCACTGTCTCTGATACACTCACTCCCACCACTCCAATCACAGAATCAATCCATCTCATCGAGGGTCTTCTTCTCCTGCGCCATCGCTCCACTCTCCCAAACATGATGTTCCTTTCTAAGGACCAGTCCCTCCTTGCAACAAGCCCAAAGTATGTCAGATGAACTTCAGCATCTTTGACTCCAAGGATCATTCTGGCTTCACCTTCTCTGGGACAAACCTCTTTGTTCTCTTAGCAGTCCATGGTATATTCAACACTCTTCTCCAGCACCACAGCTCAAAGACATCAATTCTCTTTCTATCATCCCTAGTCACTGTCCAACTCTTCTAAGCATAGCACGTAATTGTGAAGACTATAGCCCTGATCAAGCACACCTTAGTCTCTGGCCAGTTGTAGGTAGCTCTTTAGTACTCTTGAGAAATCCCTGAGAGCTGCCTTTCACAAAGCAATTCATCTCTTGATTTTCTGGCTGCTGTTACCAAGAGTATTGACTGTGGAACCAAGTGAACTAAAACTGTTAACTATCTCAATCTCTTCACCATCCATACTGATGCTGCCAATTGGCCAAGTGGTGCAAATCTTTGTCTTCTTGACATTGAGCCTCAATCCATATTGGAGGCTGCAGTCCTTGACCCTCTGCAGCAAACACTTCAGGTCCTCCACAGTTTCAGCAAGCAGGGTTGTATCATTGGTATAATGTAGGTTGTTGATGACTCTTCCACCAATCCTGATGCCACATTCCTCCTCGTATAGCCCAGTGTCTCCGATGATCTGTTCTGCATACATATTGAAAAGGTATGGAGACATCCCTGGTGGATCTCATTCTTGATTTTGAACCATGTAGTGTCTCCTTGCTCTGTTCTGACAACTGTCTCTTGGTCCAAATATAGGTTTCACACAACCACAATTAAATGTTAAGAAACAAAATAACCCTTCTCCTAAAAATACAGACTCAATGAATACCCCAGATAGAGAGAACCAGAAGAAATATGTGCATAGAGTTACTTCATCAGATACATAAAAAGATGCAAATGTGGTAAGAAACAATGGAAACCAATAAGAAAGCAAATACTTTGGAAACAACAATCCAGAAGAAATATATAGATGAGAAGAAACTTGAACATATATGGATAAAAAATACAAAAGTTGGAAGAAAAAATTGATAGGAAAAGAAAGAAGTACAAGAAATTAAAAAATCATCACAAGACAGAGAGGGTATAGCCAACACAGTACAGGAAATACCAGAAAGGCATGAAAATGCGGTCCAGAATATTAAGACCTAAATGGCAGAATTGTCCACCATGCTGATAGGACATAAAAGTAGAACTGAAGAGTTGGAACAGAGAGTCAGTGAGTTGGAAGACAAAAACCCCACTAGAAACCTACACGAATTAAAAACAGAGATGAAATGTAAAGAAAATGAAGAAAGCATTACAATTATGTGGGATGACATAAAATGGAATAATATATGCATAATCAATATGTTGCCTACATCAATATGTAGCCTACAAGAGACACATCTAAAAAAGGAAGAGAAAGACAGACTCAAAATCAAAGGCTGGAAAAAAATATACCAAGCAAATGGAAACCTCAAAAAAGCAGGAATGACAATACTAATCTTGGATAAAATAGATTTCAGAATGAAAACCACCAATGAAGATCAGGAAGGGCATTGCGTACTGACTAGAGGCTCAAAAGATCAAGAAGACATAACCTTGGTCAACATTTATACACCAAATGATAGACCCACAAAATACATAAAACAGCTATTAGCAGAATTGAAGAGAGAAATAGACAGCACCACAATAGTGGTAGGAGATTTCAATACACCATTATCACAAAAGGATAGGTCAACTCAAAAGAAACACAACAAAGATGCAGAAGATGTAAATTATATAATCAGCCAACTCAACCTTGTGGATTTATTCAGAGAACTGCACCCAATTAAAACTCAATTCACTTTCTTCTCAAGTGCACATGGTACATTTTTCCAGAATTGATCATATATTAGGCGACAAAGCAAGCCTCAACAAATGAAAAAACACTGAAATAATACAAAGTATTTTCTCAAACCACGATGCCATAAAATAAGAAATTAACCACAAAAGAGTAAAACTTACAAAAACATCTATGTGGAATTTAAGTAACTATCTGCTAGAACATGATTGAGTTATAAAAGAAATAAATAATGAAATATAAAAGTTCTTCTGGGACCCAGGTAAGGCAGTCCTCAGGGACACAGTTCATAACAATAGGCACACACATTAAAAAAGGAAGAAAGAAGAAGAATCAATGATCTAACTCAACACCTTCAGCAAATAGAAAAAGATCAACAATCTAAGAACCTCTAGAAGAAAAGAAATTGTAAGGACAAGAACTGAAATCAATGAGATAGAAAACAGAAAAGCAGTTGAAACTATCAATAAGACCAGTAGCTGGCTTTTTGAAAGGGTCAATAAAATTGACAAACCACTGGCAAATTTAACAAAAGAAAGAAAAGACACAGGTAAGTGGATTAAGAAATGACACAGGTGACATTAAAACAGAACCAGAGGTAATTCAATCAATAATATCAGAATACTATGAAAAGCGATACTCTGATAACTTTGAAAACCTAGAGGAAATGGACAAATTCCTTGAAATGTATCCTCCCCTGCCTAGACTGACAAGGGCAGATAATAGATCACTTGAACAGACCCATCACAAGAGAAGAAATTGGAAAGGTCATAAAAAGACTTCCCCATAAGAAAAAAACTGGACCAGATGGCTTCAAAGCTGAATTATACCAAAAATTCAGAGAGGATTTAGCACCCATTCTACTTAAATGATTTAAAAACATTGAAAAAGAAGGAACACTTGCAGAGTCATTCTATGAAGCAAGCATTACCCTAATATCCAAACCAGGCAAAGATACTACCAAGAAAGAAAACTCCAGACCAATATCTGATTAATATAGATGCAAAAATCCTTAACAAAATTCTAACCAATAGGATCCGAAAGCACATAAAAAAATAATTCACCGTGACCAAGTGGGATTCATAACAGGTATTTAGGGATGGTTCAACATAAGAAAAACAATCAGCGTAATTCACTATATTAACAAAGTAAATAACAAGAACCCTATGATCTTAGCAATTGAGGCAGAAAAGGCATTTAACAAAATCCAACACCCCATTCTGATAAAGACATTCAGCAAAGTTGGAATAGAAGTGAATTTCTTTAGCCTAGTGAAAATAATATATGCAAACACAAGAGCCAACATCATTCTCAATGGAGAAAGACTAAAAACATTTTCCTTGCAAATAGGGACCAGACAAGGATGCTCATTGTCACCACTTCTTGTTAATATTGTATTGGAAGTGCTTGCTAGGGCAATATGACAAGAGAAGGAAACAAAAGGCATCCAGATAGCAAAGAAATGGTTAAAATGTCACTATATGCATATGATATGATAGTGTATACAGAAAACCCCAATGTCTCAACAAAAAAACGTGTTAGAGTTAATAGGCCAATTTAGTAGAGTGGCAGGATACAAGATCAATATCCAAAAATTAATAGGATTCCTCTACAGCAACAAAGAGAACTCAGAGACGGAAATAAAGCAATACCATTTACAATAGCCAACCACAAATTGAGATACTTGGGAGTGAATGTAACTAGAGAGACAAGAGACCTAGATAAAGAAAACTACAGAAGATTTCTGAAAGATATACTAAAAGGCCTAAAGAAATGGAAAAATGTGCCC
>NW_006400564.1:0-541 GCF_000299155.1 Elephantulus edwardii | reverse complement strand
GCCCTCAACTGCCAAAAGAACAAACAGGTTTGTCCAGGAGAGAGTGAAACCAGGCTGCAACTTGGATGCGTTGATTTTGAAGTTCTGCCTCATGTACTTTGAGCATGTGGTCAGGAAGACATCATTCTTAGAAGGAAGCAGCGACAGCCCAGGAGAGGAAGGACCAAGATGAGATGAAATGACACAGTAACTGCATCAATGATGGTAGATGGGTTCAAGACAGTGAGATTGGCTCAGGATAGGGCAGAGTTCAGAGCTATTATACATAAGGGTCCCTGTGATTTACAGGATACTCAATGGCACATAACAATAACAACAAGCCACCAAAGCTCCCTATTCACCTATTTAGATAGATTTTACTATCTAAAATGGAATTATAATGATTTAAGAAACTGTTCTTGGAACATGTCATCTACTTTAGAAATACTATCAATTTTGAATAAATGCAGAGATTTTGAACAGTATGTTGACAATCTGCAGCTGCAAAAATGTTGACAATCTTGGATTTTTATGTCTCCTTTTATTTCCAGAGATACCATTT
>NW_006400563.1:18807-20860 GCF_000299155.1 Elephantulus edwardii | reverse complement strand
AGGAGGGGAAGACCCTCTATGAGGTGGATTGATTCAGTGACTGGGGTAATCGGGATGGGTGTGTCAGAGGCAAAGAGATTGGCACAGGATAGAGCAGGGTTTAGGGCTGTTGTACATAGGGTCACCATGAGTCGCAAAAGACTCGATGGCACATAACAACAACAACAACACATTGTACTTCAGGATAGAAATTGTAATTGTCTTTTAAATTATTAATGTAACATCCTTATTCTTCTGTTTTTCATTCCTGGCACAGTATACTATTCTAATCACATGTATGCTACGGATTGTCTGATTCAAAGTGGCCAAAGCCTGTCCATCTCATCTCACTAACGCATAGCACACTGATGTTCATATTTTCCATTTAATTTTCCACAACTTCTAGTTTTCAAATATTCATACTTTGCACATTCTATGTTCCAACTATTAAAGAATGTTTGCAGTTATTTTTCCTCATTTTGACTGACTTCATTCTAGCGTATACACCTAATACTATAACTATCCATGTTCCCCTACTGTTTACAGAGTTTCAGCAGGCCTCATATTTCAGAACTAAATGCTTTTTGTATGCCTGGTTTGCTGTCTGAGAAGACACACTAATTCTTATGAAGAGAGAGTCCAGGAGCTGAAGCTCACAAACAAGGACCTTCTTCCAAAACTGCCAGAGAGAAACTCTTCCCCTAGAGCTTGAGCCTGGGATTCAGACACGGAACCTCCTAAACTATGAGACTTATCTATCAGTTTTCTATACTGGAAGAATGATCTGCATATTGCTAATTTCTTCATCACTCAAGTATCCATATTCTTGCTTATCACTGTTCTTATAAGTACAGAACTTGTCAGTCAGTGTGCTTTACTGCGGTAACTTGAGATTTGCTGTGACATAAAAGCTGTACCATTGGTGTGTCAATCCCAGAAGAGTCATACAAGATGGGCAGGTTTCAAAAGAGCTCCCATATTAAGACAAAATAGGAAATAGGATTTGTAATCCTCTTCTTAAACAGCAGACAACATCATGATAGATGGAGAAAAGACTGACATTGTCAAAGGTTTCATTTTACTTGGACACACATTTAAAATCCATGTAGTAGCAATCAAGAAATCAAAAGATGCATTGCATTGGTCAAATCTTCTGTCAAGGACCTCTTTAAAGTACTAAAGAGCTAGGGTATCAGTTTAAAGACCAAGGTGCTCCTGATCTAAGATATGTTGTTCTAAATTGCTCTGTATCCATTTGAAAGTTGGTTAATGAAAAGGATGGCTGAAAAAAAATTAAGGTCTTTGAGTTGTGTTGGAGAAGAGTACTGAATATCTCAGTCACTGCCAAAAGAACCTACAAGTCTGTCTTAGAGGTAGTACAACCAAAGTGCTCATCAGAGGCAAGGATGGTGAGATTTCACCTCACCTGCTTTGCATAAGTTATTATAAGAGGCTAGTGCTTAGAAAAAGACATCATGTTGGGAAAGGTAGAAGGTCAGTGAAAGTAAGGCAGATCTTCAATGATATGGGCTGACACAGTAACTGTAACAATAGGGGGAGCACAGCTCTTGTTCATAGGGTTGCTGTTAGTTGTAGTCAACTCTACAGCACCTGACTCAACACCAAACCTGATGGACCTTTCATTGTATTGGAGGAAGGGTAGAGAATAAACAACAGGCAAAAAAGGTACATAAATTATACGCAATAGTAATAATTGCTAAATGATATGCAAAAAGACAGGAGAGGGCAGGGTAAGGGGATCAGGAAAAGGTTGCTGGTTATAGTGTTCAGTAGGTTGGTTAGGGTAAGCCATCCTGAGGAGGTGGAATATGAACAAATGCCTGAATGTTACAAGACAGTGATCCAGCTGGATATCTGGAGTGAGGAGAATGGGGAGGGCATTCCAAGCAAAGGGAGTAGGTCAATATGTCCTATGTTGTTGTTGTTGTTGTTATGTGCCATCGAGTCGTTTCCGACTCACAGTGACCCTATGCACAACAGCTCTAAGCCCTGCTCTATCCTGCGCCAACTGCACCGCCTCTGACACACCCATCCCGATTACCCCAGTCACCGA
>NW_006400563.1:9845-15646 GCF_000299155.1 Elephantulus edwardii | reverse complement strand
CTAGAGTCAGAAAATCAAAAGGGCCAACTCGCTCAGCATTTCTTAAGCTCAAGGAACTGATGAACAGATTCAAACCTAGAGTTGCTGTAATATGTCCTATAGTAGATGTATTTCTGCTATGTTCAAAGAACTGCAGCCTATCCAGAAAGAGGGTAGGGGGAGAAAAGGAGACCAAGTTTAGAGAAAAGGACTAGAGGGTCAAGGTAAGGCCTTTTAGATCATTTGAAGGACTTTAAAAAACAACAAAAATACATAACTGGATTTCATGTTGAAACTTGCAAAACTACTGAAGATAAGAAATATTTACATCATAAAAAGGACTCACTAGAGAATTTCTTTGGACAGTATTTAAAATCCTTTCCAACTGTAAAAATTTAATTTGGAAAAATGACTTTTCAATAATTTAGCTCCTAAGTAAAGTGACTAAGAATAAAGACAATATCTCTAAGAGTAAAATATTGTAGCAATAACCTTTTTTTTAGGAATAGACATCTTCCTAGCTTCAAGACAATTATCCTTTCCCCAGAAAATGCCCTAAACTCATAGCAGTAGGCCCAAGAAACCAGTTAGTTCAGTTAATTGTACTCTTTTTTTTTTTCTCATCTGCAAGACTACAGCTGGGTCTGCTTCCAGGAATTAAAAATTTTATCCGAGAGATACAGAGACTCAGAACTAAGATCTGTAGGCCATTATCAGTAGAGATGCTGAAGGAAGAGCCTTAAGCTCCTGCCACTAAGAGGTTCAGAGCTGGCCTGCTGCCATCCTTCCCAACACATGGCTTTCAATTCTTGCTCAAATTATGCAAAATTCTCACTGTATCTGTAATATATTTTTATTTTTTTTATATGTGGCAACTGTTACTTATAAGAAAAAATCAGAAACCAAGCAAATAAAACATTCAGCAATATAATCTCTCTTCAGTTTTAACATGTCTAATTATTGTTTCTTTGTGAGTTGTGGTGCCATATTAATAATACTCCTTGCCATTGACCAACTCAGAGCTCATAATATTTTTTGTAAAATACACTAAAAAAACACTAATAAAGGCAGATAATGGAATCTGATTTACAAAGAGTAACAAGAAACCTTCCATAAGGTATAAATATTAAAGCCAATATTCACTGACAGAATATTTGCTGATAATTTTTTATGCACAATGTTAAGAGCACTGATTGAAAAGATCACGGATGGCCAGACTCCAAACCCTGTCCTTACACTCTAACAGAGAAAACAAGTAATCTGTAAATGTGTTAGGAAGTAGTGAACAGTGACACACTGTAATGTAGATACAGCAACCATGATAAAATATCTTGACAGAGAACAGAAAACAGTTTTGGTGCATCAAGTTCTCTTAGTACAAGGAGCACCAAGAGAAGTTAAACAGCTGGGGTGAAGGAAATGTCTGCTTTCTGAAAGGGGTTTGACATGGTAGATTTTCTTCATGGTACTGTCCTTATGCTGCATGGTAGCACAGGACCCTAAAAATGTTCCTGCAAATTAGAACTGAGACACAAAAGGAGATTTGTATTCCAATGTTCATAGCAGTGTTATTCACAATTGCAAGAACATGGAGATAGCCCAAATGTCCAACCACAATTGAATGGATTGAGAAACTGTGGTACATTCACAGAATGGAATACTACACAGCGCTCAGGAACAACGATTTCAAAAAAACACCACATAACTTGGGAGAGACTGGAGAACATTATGAGTTAGGAACTAGCTCAGTCTCATAAGGACAAATATTGCCTAAGACCATTATTGTAAAAATAGAAGTATAACTGGTAAAACGTGTGTGGGGGCCAAAGGAATGAGAGCAGAGCAGAGGGATGATGGTAGGTAGGAGGGAAATCCAATTTTATGTGTGGAGGAAGGGGGTAAAGGAAATGGGAAAGATCTGGCGGGGACCTGAAAAGCCAGGCTAATGATGAGATTAGATCACTGGTGATTAATTTTATAAAACATAATGTATGGGAATGATTGTATGAAATACAATGTGAATGAAATACAGTGTGAAACACAATGTGTATTAATTTTTGTATGAAACCAATATAAAATTTTAAAAAAAGTTCCTGCAAATTAATTTTAAATAAACAATGGAGGAAAATTACAATTGTTCTGTGATCATTCAAAAAATTTTTTTCAAAACACTAACAATTCTAATTGAATGTCATTATATTTTGTTTGTTACTGTGTGCTAGCTACTGAGTCAATTCTAAGCCAATGACCCTGTACGTCAAAGTAGAACTGCCTCATAGTACTTGCTAGGCTCTAGTCTTTTCCTAGGAAGGGAAAGAAGGCTTCTTCTCTTGAGAAGTAGCTGGTGGATTCTAATCACTGACTCAACCATTGTGCAACCAAGGCTCCTTTATAAGTTTATATGCATCACAGATAGAATAAGTATTAGGTTCCCCAAGAATATACATTGTAAATTCCATAATTTCCCTGCCTGAGGTTATACTTCCACTTGAGATTAGATTGTCTCTGCTACTGCAATGAGGTAGGATGAGTGTAAGGTGTGTGTTGTGTCTTGTGAGACATAAAGATATTACACAATCAAGTCAGTAAGCAGAGATGTTGTTGTTGTTATGTGCCATCAAGTCACCTGAGACTCATAGAGACCCTATGTTCAACAGCCCTATACCTGTTCTAGCCTGTGCCAATCTTACTGTCTCTGACACACCTACTCCTATTACTCCAGTCACTCAATCAATCCATCTTACCGAGTGTCTTCCTCTCACGTGCTGTCCTGCCATCCTCCCAAGCATGATGTCCCTCTCCAAGGTCTGGTCCCTCCTTGCAACATGTCCAAAGTATGTCAGAGGAAGCTTCAGAATCCTTGCCTCCAAGGAGTAGCCTGGTTTAACCCTCTCCAAGACAAACCTGCTCATTCTCTTAGCAGTCCATGGGGAAAGATAAATGTCACACCACATGAAGATCACCAATGTGCAAAAAGACCCAAGACTTTCTTCCATAGCCAACACAAAGAGAAGCCTTCCCTTAGAATTGGCCTCTGACATTTGTACTTCTAGCTCCAGTGGTATAGTTGACAGGGAGTTTTGCTGCTAACCCAAGGGAGTGCCTTCTTGGTGTTCAATCTACCAGACACTCCTCAGGATAAAAATGGACAACCTCCTCCCATGCAATTTGCAGCCACATGAAACTGAGTAGAGGGTTCTCTATAAGTCAGTTCCAACTCCATGGCAATGAGTGAGTCAGTGTGAATCTCCTACTGGTGAGGAAACAACTGTCTTTTTGCTAAAGCTAGCCACTTGTGGTATTTTTGCTATAGTAGCATTAGATAAGTTGCTGTCATTGTTCATCTACCATTCATAGCGACCCTACAACCAATAGCTCTGAAACCTGACCTATCTTGAGCCAATCTCACAGTCTCTACACATTTACCCCTATTGTCACAGTCACTGTGTCATTCCTTCTCATCCAGGGTCTTACTTTCCTGTGCTGATCACTATCTTTCCAAGCATGATATCCTTCCCCAAGTACTGGTCTCTCCTATCAACATACCCAAATTGTTGATGTTATGGGCCATTGATTTACCTGCAACATATAGCAACACTATGTATAGCAGCTCTGAATCCTGCCCTGTCCTAAATCAGTTCCACTGACTCTGACATACCTACCCTCCTTGACCCAGGTACAGTATCAATCCAACTCATCTGGCTCTTCCTCTCCTGTGCTGTCTGTCGACTCTTCTGAGCATGATTTCCTTCTCCAAGAACTAGTCTCTCCTGGCCACATGCCCAAAGTAAGTGAGGTGGGGCTTCAAAATCCTAGCCTCCAAGGAGGGACTTGGTTTCACCCTCTCCACGACAAACCTATTTGTTTTCTTGGTGGTCCATAGTATATTCAAGATTCTTCTGCAGCACTACAATTCAAAGGCATTGATGCTTCTTCTGTCATCCTTAGTCACTGTCTAGCTCGCTGATGCATAGTAAGTAATTCCAAATACCATGGCCTAGATTAGGCACACCTTAGTCTCTATACTGACATCGTTGTTTTCAGTACTCTGAAGAGGTCCCTGACAGCAGATTTACCTAATACAATTCTTCTTTCGATTTCCTGATAGCTGGTGTCAAGAGTGTTGACTGTGGAGCCTAGCAAGCTGTAATTGTTAATAACTTCAATCTCTTTTCCATCTATCATGGTGCTTCCAAGTGGCCCAGTGGTGAAAATCTTTGTCTTCTTGATGTTGAACTTCAATCCATATTGAAGACTACAGTTCTTGACATTCTGCAGCAAGCACTTTAGGTCCTCCTCAGTTTCAGAAAGCAATGTTGTGTCATCTGCATAATGTAGGTTGACAATGGGTCTCCCTCCAATACTGATGCCACATTCCTCCTCATAAAGCCCAGCTTCTCAAACTATAATAGCACTATAATGAAATGTGTGATGAGATGAAGTCAGAAAATCAAAAGAACCAAACTCATTCAGTATTTCTTAAGCTTAAGGATCTAAACAACAAATTCAAGCAGTGAGTTACAGGGCTTAAGGATGATATGGGCAGACTATTGAATAATTAAGAAAGCACTGAAAGAAGATGGAAGCAGTATGCAGTCACTATATCAAAAAGAACTGGCTGACACAGAAGAATTTCAAGAAACAACATATGATCAAGAAACAATACTGATGAAGGAGGAAGTTTAGGCTGTTCTGAAGAACTTGGAAAGAAATAAAGCCCAGGAACTGATGGAATACCAATTGACATATTTCAACAAACAGATGCATCCCTGGATATGCTCACCAGGTTGTGCCAAGAAATCTGGAGGACAACACCTCATTTCAAAAAAAAATGGTGACCCAACAAAGTATATAAATTATCAAACATTACCACTAATATCATACACTAGCAAAATCCTACTGAAGATTATAAAGAAAAGACTTGAACAGTACATTGACAGAGAACTACCAGGAATACAAAGTGGGTTTAGAAGAGGTCGTGACACTAGAGACATCATCATCAATGTCATATGTATCTTGGCAGAAAGCAAACAGTACCAGATGAATGTGTATCTGTGTTTCATTGATTATAAAAAGGTATTCAACTGTGTGGATCACAACAAATTGTCACGGAAAATGTGAATTCTGGAACACCTGATTGTGCTTACATGAAACCTATACTCAGAGTAGGAAATAGTCCTTAGAACAGAGCAGGGAAACACTGTATGGTTCAAAATCAGGAAAGCAGTGTGTCAGGGATATATCCAGTCTCCATAACATGCACAAATAGTAAAATTAATATTACTTTCATACTATTTAAAACATTAGACATATTTTGCATCAAAGGTCTAAACATTTTTAAATGTTATCAAGAGCAGTTTAAACTGTGTCTGCTATGCCAGTCATATAAAAGTCTATGTACCTTTTTTTAATACACTGGCAGGGAGGCACAATGAAACGAATCAGCTTGTGATTTCAGTATTGTTAACTATCCCAGGAGCTCCTTTAATTAATATGAAGTTTCTGTGCTAGCATCACTTCCTCTTTGACATTCTTTTGGATACAGTCACTTTCCTCATACATGTCATTAACTTTTCTATTACTAACTTTCCTTGGCTACAAATCTAGTTAATATTCCCTTAGTCAGCTATTTCTTTTACAGATCTATTTATACTCAATCCAAATTTCTATCATCATTGTCACTTTTCATTTCTTTGTTGCACTTTTAATTTTGTTGACCATTTCATCTTTGAACTATTCATATGTATTTTTATTAATTTAGTTTATTTTTCATTTCAATGAACATCTACAGAGATTTTGGAATTCCATTCATTCATTGTTGC
>NW_006400563.1:4174-9214 GCF_000299155.1 Elephantulus edwardii | reverse complement strand
CCACAATGCTTTCCACAGTGGTTCCACCATTTTACACTCCCACCAACAGTACTATTCATATTTTTTTAAAACATCAGGTGAGCTTATTACTAGGACATAAGATGGTAAGATACCTACAAGTTTTTTGTCTGTGAGAAAACTAAATTAGGCAGAGACCAATCACCAAGAATCTGAAAGAAATGGTGTGACTGGTCATTGATTGTGTTGCACACTTTTTATTTACACAGTCAACTATATATTGAAGAGATAACAGAAATATTTGTCTTTATACAATTAGTAGATTACTGTCACTAGATGTTAACAAGTAAAATCTGGCTCAAAGTGACTCTGGGTAGAGCAGATCAAAACCTTGTTCAATCCTGCACCATTTTCACAATATCTGCTGTGCTCAAACTCATTGTTACAGTCACTGCCTGTGTCAATCCATCTCCTTGAGGCTTTTCCTCTCTTTGGGTGACATTTTATCTTTCCAAAGGCTAGCACCTCCTGACAACACGCCCAAAGTATGTAAGGTGAAATCTTACAATCTTTACTTCTAAGGAGCACTCTGGCTGCACTTCTTCTATGACAGAATTATTCTTCTGACAGTCCATGGCATATTTAATACTCTGCTAAACCACAACGCAAAGGCATCAATTCACCCCCTCTCCCCACAGTGCCCTTATTCATTTTCCAACATTCACATGCATATAAATGAACTGAAAATATTTATGGATTGGGTCAAGTGAACTTTAGTCTTTCAAATGAAATCCTTGCTCTTTAGCATTTTCAAAAGTTCTTGAGAGCAGATTTACCAAGTTTGGCATGTCTTCTGATTTCTTGACTGCTCCTCCCATGAGTGCTGTATTCAAATGAAAGATAATCGTTGACAATTCCACTATTTCCTACATCCATGGTAACTGTGTCTTATGGTCCAGTTGTAAGGAATTTTGTTTTCTTAATATTGCAGTGTAATCCATATTTAAGGATGTAGTTCTAATCTTAAGTAAGTGCTTCAAGTCATTTTTACTTTCAGCAAGTTTTGCAAACTGCATAATGTAGGTTGTTGATAAATCTTCCTCCAGACTTAATGTTGATGAGTCTTTCCCCAATCCTTTTTTCTATAATCCATCTCCCTGGATTATTTTTGCTTAGTATGACAATTGAAATTTGAACTATGTTGTTTGAAATTGGGTTTATTTAACTAAATTTAATTGGATCCACAATAAACACCCTTGGTATCAGCAGTCAGGAGATCAGAAGACATATTGCATTGGGCAAGTCTTCTGTCAAGGACTTCTCCAAAGTACTGAGGAGCAATGATATTAGTTTGAAAACTAAAGTGCACCTGTTCAAGCCATGGTCTTGTCAACCACTTGTTATGAATCTGAGAACTGGACAAAGACTAAGGATTATAGAAAAAGAACTGATGCCTTTGAATTGTGGTGTTGGAGAAGAGTTGAAGGATATCTCATGGATGTCAAAAGAACAAATAGATAATGGCTTGGGAAAAGTGTTGCCGGAATGCTCCTTGGAGGCAAGGATGGAAGGCTTTGTCTCATTTTGCTAGGAGAGGCTATACCTTGGAGAGGGATATTATGCTTGGAAAGATGGAGGGTCAGTTAAAGAGAGGAAGACCTTCAACAAGATGGACTGACATAGTGGGTACAGCAATGGGCTCAAGTGTGTCAGAGATAATGAGGATGGCACAGATAGGAGAGGATATAGATCTACTGTACACAGGGTTACTATGACTTGTACTCTATGGTACCTACCAACAACAAAAGCATGGTGACTGGAGTTTGTGCATAGTGGACAATGAAAAACAAAAGCTAATAGCAATGTTTTAAAATATAACTAAAAAAACCTTACATGGAGAGTGTCCCTTACATCTCCGTGGAGAACTCTAGCTAAGCCTTGAAACTACAAAGTTTAATTTGATTTTTCATCCTGAGCTAAAGTAAAGAAATAAGAGCTAACCCAGAGGAGAACTGAAAGGACAAAAGGCCTACTGTGAAAGGCTGTAGGAGACTGATGCAGGCATGCAGGTGACTGGAGGAGATCAGTGACATGAAGAGGGTGATGACTCTCAGAAGTTCCGAGAGCAAGAAGGAACTCTGGAGTGACTCATCCAACTACTGCTAAATAGATGCAGACAGTGACTTTCCTGAAGCAGAGAAGCAGCTGAATCAAAGCTCACACCTCTCAGCTCCTTCTCAGTGATCTTTTCATAGCTCAAACACCTTATATTCTTTGCTGGAAATACAACTATTGCTGTTTTTATTTGCTTGTTTTAAATTTTTTTTATTTGTTTGAATAAAAAAAATTAATATATATTGTGTTTCTCACTTCCCTCCATTCATACTGGGTTTCATATAATTATTTCCATACATTGTGTTTTATCATATTAAACCTCACTGAACTAAGCTCACCATAACCCTGTGTTACAAGGTCCCCCCCCTTAGTTCTTTCCTACTTCCTTTACCTCCTCCCTCCACTCATGAAATTTTGTCACCCTGTAATTTCCTCCCCTGCCCATGGTCACCCTTCCTTTCCCTCTCCTTTTCCTCTTGGAACTCCATGAAGATTTTACTAGTTATCTTTTTATTTTTAAATCATGATCATAGGTAGTATTTGTCCTTATAAGACTAAGTTAGTTTACTTAGCATAATGCTCTCCAGTTTCTCCCAAATTATGTAATATTTTTCTAAATAATTGCTACTGTGTACTGCATAGTAGTATTACCACTCTTGCTTTTTTGTAGTTCCTATTTTCTCAGTATATTTTTTTTCATCTTTGATTTTAGTCTGTCTTTCTCCCCCTTTTTTCCATATGTGTCTCTTGTAGGATTTGGTTTTTTATCCATTCTGATACTCTTTTTCTCTTGATTGCCATATTTAGTCCATTCACATTAAGTGTGATTATTGTCAGACCAGGTTTTACTTTTGCCATTTTGCCATGTTTCTTTTTCTGTAGTTTCTGGGTACTATGGTCTATGTACATTCCTTTGACATCTCTGTGTGAAGGACTTCACTTAAAATTTCTTATACTTTTGGGCTTCTTCTTACAAATTCCTAAATTTCCTTCTTTTCTGCAAAGAATCTTAATTTCTCCTTCATATTTGATGGAGAGCTTTGCTGGATATAAGATCCTTGGCTGGCAATTGTTTTCTTTCAACTTTCTCTTTGTGCCATCTCATTGTCTTCTAGCTTGCATAGTTTCTGCTGAGAAATTAGAACATAATATAATTGTTTCCCCTTTGTAGGTGGCACTTTGTTTTACTAATGCTGCTTTTAGTATTCTATTCTTATCTTTTAACTTGGAGAATTTGACTATGGTATGTATTGATGTTTTCCTTTTGGGGTCTAGTCTATTTGGTGTTTGTTGTGCTCTTGAATGTGGATTTTCTAACTCTTCGAAATACCAGGGAAGTTTTCTTCTAGTAACTCCACAATTTCTTCTGTGACTTCCATGCCACTTCCATGTTCTCAAATTCCAATCATACATATGCTGTTCCTTTTGATGTCATCCCACATGATTCTAATGCATTTTAAAATTTTCTTTATGTCTCATCTATCATTTTTCTTCTAATATGTTTCCAGTGAGATTCTTGTCTTCCAGTTCACCCTCCATTAAGTTCCACTTTCTTGTCCCACCAGTGTGTTAAACACTTCTGCCAATTCAGTTTTAATACTCTTGATGACATTTCTTATGCTTTTCTATTATTTCTAGTACTGTGTTGGCTGTATCCTCTCCATCTTGTGATGATATTTTAAGTTCTTGTACCTTTTTATCTATACTCTCAATTCTTTCTTCCATCTTTTGCATTTTTCCATACCTGTTCTAGGTTGCTGTCTCTGAGGTATTTACTCTCTTACTGATTTCCACTGTTTCTTTTATCATTTGCATCTTCTGTTGCTGTTCAAATAACTTCACATCAACATATTCCTTCTAGTTCTATCTGGAGTATTCACTAGGTCTGTCTTTTTAGGAGAAGATTTATTTTGTTTTATCATGATGACTAAGGCAGACTGGTGCTTTCTGAACATTATGTGAGCCTTTTCTTTGTAAATACTAGATTTTTTTAACTGTATAATGACCCAGTGTATGACAATGTTTTGTGAAGGACCTGTATACTGGTGCTTCTCTCTTGGAAAGAACAGTCAACCAGGAGTGGGATGACTACTGCCCTCCTGAAACCACACATGGTCCCGTCCTCTTGAGCTTAAGAAATCCCACATGATGTATCTAAACAGCAGTATTTCAATCAAAGTACCTGTGATACTGGTGATCCTGGTGCTTGACAGCACGGGCAATAGCTAGGTGGTCCAGGCGGTAGGGCAGTGGGGTGTCCAGGCAGCGGGGGCAGCAGTCTAGTGTTCTGGGTGGGATTATGGTCTAAAACTGCAGCCCCTCATCCTGGCAGGAAGTGGTTCTGTCTCTGGCCATTGTATGAGTGTGCCTGGGTTGGGCTGCAGCCTTTAGCAGATGCTGGAGAAGCAATGGCTTGAAGACACTCCTGGGCCAGCCATGCCAAACAAGCCTTAGTGTCTTGCAGCAGAGAGAAGGTAATATCCCTGAAGAGCAGGTCTCTCAAGAGGAGCTGGTCTCATGGGAGGAGTCAGATCTATTGTTTTTTTAAGGGAGCTCTGGAGGCCGAGTGGTAAGGAGTTGCACTGCCAACTCACAGGTACCTAGTTCAAATTGATCAGCTTCTACTTGGGAGAAGGATGAGCAATCTTACCTCTTAAAACCAACTGGAGATATTAGTCAATTCTGACTTAACATTTGTTGTTACTGATTGACTTCGAGTCAAGCACAAGAACTCATAGTGACTCTACGAACAAAAGGCCTGAAGCCCCTCTACAACTGTTGAAGTTCATAGAGTTTCCAGAGGCATGTTATTTAGGAGGTATATGCATTGATAATAATGGGTGACTGGAATGCAAAAGTTGGGAACAGAGAAGAAGAATCAGTAGTCGGAAAACATGGGCTTGGTGACAGGAATGAAGCTGGAGATAGAATGATTGAATTTTGTAAAATCAATGACTTATTCATTGC
>NW_006400563.1:0-1704 GCF_000299155.1 Elephantulus edwardii | reverse complement strand
GGGGATGGGTGTGTCGGAGGCAGTGCGGTTGGCGCAGGATAGAGCAGGGTTTAGGGCTGTTGTGCATAGGGTCGCTATGAGTTGAAAACGACTCGACGGCACATAACAACAACAACAACAACGCCATTCCTGTTTCCAAACCTGTCATAGTATGTTATTGTTTTTATGTGCCATTGAATTGCCTGCAATATATAGTGACCATGTACAGCAGCTCTGACCCTTCCCTATCCTGAGCTAGTCTCACTAACTCTGACACACCAACCCCCATTCCCCTAGTTACTGTATCAATCCATCTTATCCAGGGTCTCTCTCTCCTGGGCTGTCTGTCCACCCTTCCAAGCATGATGGCCTTCTCCAAGGACCAATCTCTCCTGGCCACATGCTCAAAGTAAGTGAGGCAGAGCTTCAAAATCCTAGACTCCAAGGAAAAACTTGGTTTCACCCTCTCCAACACAGAGCTATTTGTTTTCTTGGCAGTCCATGGTATGTTTAAGACTCTAATACAGCACCACAACTCAAGGGCATTTATTCTTCTTCTGTCATCCCTAGTCATTGTCCAACTCTCTGAGTATAACATGTAATTGAGATGACCATGGCCTGGATTAGGCACACCTTTGTATCTAGACTGACATCATTGCCCTTCAGCACTCTGGAGAGGTCCATGATAACAGATTTTCCCCAATGCAATTTGTCTTTTTATTTCTTTACTGCTGGTGTTAAAAGTGTTAATTGTGGATACAAGCAAGCTGTAATTATTATCATCCTCAATCTCTTCTCCATACAGTATGGTGCAGCCAATTGGCCCAGTGGTTAAGAATCTTTGTCTTCTTGATGTTGAACTTCAATCATATTGCAGACTATAGTCCTTGATCTTTTGCAGCAAGTGCTTCAGGTCCTCCTCAGTTTCAGCAAGCAAGATGGTGTCATCTGCATATCATTGGTTGTTAATGAGTCTTCCTCCAATCCTGAAGCCACTCTCCTTCTCATAAAGCCCTGCTTCCCAAATGATCTGTTCTCCATACAGATTGAAAAGACACAGGGACAGGATGCATACCTTACGCACTACTCTCTTGATTTTGAACCATGCAGAGTTTCCTTGTTATGTTCTGAGGACTGCTTCTTGGTCCAAGTATACGTTTCATATAAGCATGATCAAGTGCTCTGAGAGTCCCAATTTCCTAAAGGTGATTGATGTTGTTAAGTGCCGTTGAGTCATAGACGACTCATAGCAACTCTATGAACAAAAGACCTGAACACTTGTACAACGTTCGTCATTTCTCCAATTTCACAGAGTTTCTGGAGGCAAGCCATTTTGAAAGTGGATGCCAATCCTGCTAGCCACAATTTATCGTTATCACACAGTCAAATGCCTTAGCATAGTCAATGAAACACAGATATTCTCCTGGTCCTCTCTGCTTTCTGCCAAGATCCATCTGACACTGGCCAATAATGTCCCTGGTGCCACGACCTCTAATAAACCCAACTTGTATTTCTTGCAGTTCCCTGTCAATATACTGTTAAAGTCTTTTCTGGATAATCTTCAGTAGGATTTTGCTTTGTTGTTGTTGTTGTTGTTATGTGCTGTCGAGTTGTTTGCACTCATAGCGACCCTACGTACAACAGCCCTAAACCCTGCTCTGTCCTGTGCAAATCGCATTGCCTCTGACACACCCATCCAGATTACCCCAATCACTGAATCAATCC
>NW_006400562.1:0-20036 GCF_000299155.1 Elephantulus edwardii | reverse complement strand
GCAGTTCCTTACTTCACCTCTGCCTTACATGTGGACTTCTGAGTTGTAAAACAACCCAGTGGTAGATGGAATTTGCTCCAGGACTTAAGAACAATAAATGACATAGTTGAACCTCTACATCTTGTGATTCCTAACATTTATAATATAATAGACAAAGTGCTAGTCAATAGGCCTTTTATTTTAAGAACTACCTTCCCTCTGTAACTTGATTGGTGCTACTATTGGAGCCTCTACTTGGAATATTATTGCTTTTCAATTTTTGACTCATGTACTTTTTACTTGTTGGTTAAATTTGTGTCTTGTAGGCTGCAACACTTCTATGTTACATCTTCAAGGATATGAACATGCAAGGCTAAGCACAATTGATAACAGTGCATCTAAATTCCAAAATCAATCTCCATAATAGTTATGTATTTCCTATTGCCAAAGGGGCCCTTTAGAGTAGTGAGAGAAAATCTTCACCCTGAAACCTACAGCGTCCCTTTCCAGCAGGAAGTATCTAAGAGAATATGTCGTCCCATTTTCCTTATGAATCAGGGTGAAGTCTCTCTCAAGAAGGAGTTATAGGGAATGGCAAAGGACACACTGACAAAGGAGATTAATCAGAACTGGCTTTGACAAGCACTGTGGCAATTGGGCAATTAAAACAGGCTTCGAAGGGGGGAAAAAAGTAAAACGAACTGGGGAGGAGGGTTAGAGAAAATAGTGCAACAATGAATAACTGAAAACCCCAAATCTCTGTAAATGTTCATTAAAATTAATAAAATTTAATAAAAAAAGAAAACATAACTGTCACCCAAGCAGATATATGCACACCCATGCTTATTGCTGCTTTGTTCACAATAGCAAAGAGTTGGAAACAGACCAAGTGCCATGAACAAACAAATTAATAGAAAAGCTGTGGTATATTCGCACAATGGGATATTATGCAGCATTGAAAATCAAAGAACTTATGAAATATTATACAAAATGTGTGACCAGGGAGGACATTATGCTAAGTTCAATATCTTAGTCACAAAAAGACAAATACTGTATAATGCTACTGTTATAGGACTGATATGGGAGTTGGGGGAAAACTAAGAAAAGAGGGGATAAATAATGTACCCCGCATTGAAACATATGAGGGAGAGAACTGTATAAAAGATATCATTGCCATGACAAGAATCCAGAACAAGTGTTGTGTAGTAAAGTGATCAGGGACGTGGCGGGGGGTTGGGGGGTTGGAGGGGGCTGGCTCTTTTATAACAATGAAAGAACAATTTTTCTAAAAAAAGAAAAGCGACCTAGTGGCTAGGGAGGACAGGGAGGAAAATGTGCAAGAATGAATGAATGGAAATTCAAGTTCTTTATAAACTTTCATTAAAATCTAAAAAAACACCCTAACCCCCACCTCCCCCCAAAATGGTGATTTTACTTATCAGCCTCAATTGGTGGGCTGCACAGGAATCAGATCAATTGCATCTTTGGAAGGAGTCATTGGAGAAGCTCAATATCAGCAGTCAAATGTAGGCCTGGGCGAAATGTGGGTTCATCAATGACTTATGTGCAAGTTCAAATTGTTGATTGCCTTCAATTTGAGCATGACTCATAGCAGCGCTATGTACAAAAGACCTAAAGCCCCTCTACAACTATTGACGTTTCTCAAAGTTTGTAGAGTTTCTGGAGGCATGTTATTTAGGAAGTGAATGTCACTCATGCTTCTAAACCTGTCATAGTATGTTATTTCTGTTATGTGCCTTTGCGTCACCTGTGATGTATACCGACCCTTTGCAGAGCAGCTCTGAACATTTCCTTGTCCTGAGCCAGTCTCACTAATTCAAAAACACCAACCCCCATAGCCCCCATTACTGTATCAATCCATCTCATCTGGGGTCTTCTTCTCCTGCGCTGTACATCCACCCTTCTGAACGTGATATCCTTCTCCAAAGACTGATCTCTCCTGACCACGTGCCCAAAGTAAGTGAGGTGGAGCTTCAAAATCCTAGCTCCAAGCAAAGACTTATTTTCACCCTCTCCAAGACAGACCTATTTGTTTTCTTGGCAGTCTGTGGTATGTTCAGGACTCTTCTTCAGTACCACAACTTGAAGGCATCTATTTTTCTGTCATCCTTGGTCGTTGTCCAGCTCTCTGAAGCATAACAAGTAATTGAGAAGACCATGGCCTTGTTTAGGTGCACCTTTGTATCTAGACTGACATTGTTGCTCTTTAGCACTCTGAAGAGGTCCATGAGAATAGATTTTCCCAATGCAATTCTTTTGATTTCTTGACTTCTGGTGTTAAGATTATAGATCTGGTGTTGATTATAGATCTGAGCAAACTGTAATTGCTAACAACCTCAATCTGTTCTCCATCTAATATAATGCTGCCAGTTGGCTCAATAGTGAGAATCTTTGTCTTCTTGATGTTGAACTTCAATCCATATTGAAGAGAACACTCCTTGACATTTTGCAGCAAGTGTTTCAGGTCCTCTTCAGTTTCAGCAAGCAAGGTTGTGTCATCTGCATATCGTAGGTTGCTAATGAGTCTTCTTCCAATCCTTATGCCACACTTCTTCTCGTAAAGCCCTGCTTTCCAGTAGACCTGTTGTGCATACAAATTGAAATGTTATGGGAACAGGATGTATCCCTGATACATTCCTTTCCTGATTTTGAACCATGTAGTGTTTCTAATGGTATGCATAGGAATCAGATAAATTACAACTGTGGAAAGAACTTCTAGAGAAGTTCAATATCAGCTTTGAAAACTAGGCCCGGTGCAGATTGTGAAACAGCTCACCAACTACTTATATGCAAGTTTAAACTGAAACTAAGGAAAGTGAAATCAAGCCCATGGGAATCAAAATATGACCTTGAGACTATCCCACCTGAATTTTAGAACCATCTCAGGAACAGCTTTGAGCCCTTGAACACTAATGAGCGAAGACAAAATGAGTTATGGGAGGATATCAAGAATATCATCAGAAAAGACCAAGCTAGATGTCAGAAGAGACTCTGAATATTGCACTGGAGTGCCAAGAAGCCAAAGCAGAAGGAAGAAATCAAGACATTAAGGAGCTGAACAGGAGATTTCAAAGGCAACATGACAAGACAAGGTAAAGTATTATAATGAAATGTGCAAAGAGCTGGAGTCAGAAAATCAAAGAGGCTGAACTGGCTCAGCATTTCTTACCTCATGGAACTGAAGAAGAAATTGAAGCCTCGAGTTGCAATATTTAAGGATGTTTTGGGCAAAATGTTAAGTGATCCTGCAAATATTAAAAGAGGATGGAAAGAGTGTACAGAGTCATTATACCAAAATAAATTGGCAGACACAGAAGAATTTAATGAAACAATGTATGAGCAAGAGCCTATGGTGATGAAGGAAGAAGTTCAGACTGCTTTGAAAGAATTGGCTAAGAATAAGGCTCCAGGATGGATAGTATACCAACTGACATGTTTCAACTAACAGATGCTGCCCTAGATGTGCTCACCAAGTTGTGCCAAGAAATCTGGAGAACAACCACTTGGCCAACTTACTGGAAGAGATCTATATTTGTTCCCATTCCAAAGAAAGGTGATCCCACAGAGTGTGGAAATTATTGAACAATATCATTAATATCACAAGCAAGCAAGATTTTGCAGAAGATTATCCCAAAATGACTGGAACAGCACATCAACAAGGAATTACCAGAAGTTCAGGCTGGGTTTAGACAGAGTTGTGGTACTAGGAATATTGTAGCTAATGTTAGATGGATTTTGGCTGAAAGCAAGGAGCACCAGAAGAATGTCTATCTTTGTTTCATTGATTATGCAAAGACATTTGACTGTGTGGATCATAACAAACTGTGGCTGACTCTGAAAAGAATGTGAATCCCAGAACACTTGATGTGCTAATGCGAAACCTTTACTTGGAAGGGAAGCAGTCATCAGAACAGAGCAAGGAAACACTGCATGGTTCAAAATTTAGGAAGGGTGTATGCCAGGGATGTATCCTGTGTCCATACCTTTTCAATCTTTATGCAAAACAGATTATCCAGGAGTCTGGGCTCTATGAGGAGAAATGTGGCATCAGGATTAAAGGAAGAGTCACCAACAATCTGCGTTATGCAGATGACATAACCCTGCTTGCCGAAACTGAGGAGGACCTGAAGCACTTGTTGTGGAAGGTCAGGGACTGCAGTCTTCAGTGTGGTTTGAGGCTCAATATCAAGAAAACTAAGATTCTCACTACTGGGCTGATTGGCAGCATCATAATGGATGGTGAAGAGATTGAGATTGTTCACAGTTTTGATTTGCTTGGTTCCACAGTCAACACTCTTGGCACCAGCAGCCAGGAAATTAAAAGACATATTGCGATGGGAAAGTCTGCAGGTTAGAGACTTCTCTAAAGTACTGAAGTGCAACGATTTCAATCTGGAGACTAAGATGCACCTGATACATGTCATGGTCTTTGCAATCACTTGCTATGCATCGGAGAGCTGGACAATAACTAGGGATGATAGAAGGAGAATTGATCTCTTTGAGCTGTGGTGTTGGAGAAGAATGTTGAATATACCATGAACTGCTAAGAAAACTAACAGATTTGTTCCAGAGAGGGTGAAGCCAGGCTGCTCCTTGGAGGTAAAGATTCTGAAGCTTCATCTCTCATACTTTGGACATGTTGCAAGGAGGGACCAGTCCTTGGAGAACTACGTCATGCTTCGGAGGGTGGAGTGACAGCTCAGGAGAGGAACACCCTTGATGAGATGGATTGATTCAGTGACTGGGGTAATGGGGGCAGGTGTGTCAGAGATAGTGAGATTGGCACAGGATACGGCAGAATTTAGGGCTGTTGTACATAAGGTCGCTATGATTCACATGTGACTAGATGGCACATAACAACAACAACAACAACAACAAGTGCTTTCTTGCTCTGTTCTGAGGACTGCTTCTTGGTCCAAGTTTAGGTTTCATATAAGCATGATAAAGTGTTCTGAGTTTCCCATTTTCCTCAAGGTTAGCCATAATTTATTATGATCCAGTCATATGCCTTTGCAAAGTCAATGAAACATAGATAGATATTCCTCTGGTACTCTCTGCTGTCTGGCAAGGTCCATCTGACATTGGTAATAATATCCCTAGTGCCACAACGTCTTCTAAACCCAGCTTGAATTTCTGGTAGTGTTCTAGTCTTTTCTGGATAATCTTCAGCAGGATTTTGCTAGTGTGTTATATTAGTGATATTGTTCAATAATTTCCACAATCTGACAGGTCACCTTTTTTTTTTTTTTGGAAATAGGTATAAATATAGAACTTTTCCAGTCAGTTGGCAATGTAGTTGTCCTCCAGATTTTTTGGCACAACTTGATAAGCAAATTCCGGGCAGCATCTGTTTGCTGAAATATGTCAATTGGTATTCCATCAATTTCTGGGGCTTTATTTTTTCCCAAGTCCTTCAGAGCAGTCTGCACTTCCTCCTTCATCACCATTGCCCCCCCTTTTTTTATTTCCATTCATTAATTGTTGCACTTTTCGCCCCTCCCAACCCTCCCCCCTAGTACACTACCCTCCTGGAAAAGTAGAAGAAAACTTCTTTCATTGTTTTACAAACCCTCCTCCAGGTCCACTCCACTATGTAGCCTTCGCTGTGGACTCCTGTCATGACAAAAATACCTAATCACATATCCCTTTTAAAGAGTTTTCTCCCTCATCTGTTTCAATGCAGTATACATTATTGAACCCATCTTTCTCAGTCTTCCCCCAACCCCGATGTCAGTCCTGTTTTACAACAGTGGCACCATGCAGTATTTGTCCTTTTGTGACTGAGATACTTCACTCAGCATAATGTCCTCCAGGGTCACCCATTTTGAATAATATTGCATGAGTTTCTTGTTTTTCAATGCAGCATAGTATTCCATTGTGTGAAAATACCACAGCTTCTCTGTTCATTCGTTTGTTGATGGGCACTTAGGTTGTTTCCAACTCCTTGCTATTGTGAACAAAGCCGCAATAAACATGGGTGTGCATCACCATTGCCTCTTGATCATATGTTGTTTCTTCAAATTCTTCTGTGTCAACCAATTCTTCTTGGTACAATGACTCTGTATACTCCTTCTTTTAATGCTTCCTGAATCATTCAATATTCTTCCCATAGCATTCTTAAACATTGTAACTCATGGCTTGAATTTACTCTTTAGTTCTTTCAGCTTAAGGAAATCCAACTCCAGCTCCTTGTCCATTTCATTATAATATTTTGCCTTGTCTTCCTAAGCAACCCTTTGAAATCTTCTCAGCTCCTTAATTTCTTGATTTCTTTCCTTTACTTTGGCTTCTTGGCACTCTAGTTCAATATTTAGAGTCTCTTCTGACATCCTTTTTGGTCTTTTCTTCTTCTTCCATCTTAGTAATAACTTTTTGCATTCTTCATGAAAGATATTTTTTATATTATTCCACAGTTTATCTGGTCTTCATTCATTAGTGTTCAAGACCTCAAAACTATTCCTGAGGTGGTTTTAAATTCATGGAAAATAGACTGAAGGTCAAATTTTTATTCAGGTGGATGTGATTTATCCTTCTTTAGTTTTAATTTGAACTTGCATGTGAGCAGTTCCACAATCAGCACCTGGCCTAGTTTTTACTGCTAATATTGTACTTCTACAATGGGTCCTTCCAGAGATCTAATCAATCTGCTTCCTGTGCATCCCATCAGGTGAAATACATGTGTATAGCCTGTGTTTATGTTTCTTATAAAAGGTATTTGATATGAATAAATAATTGATTATATATAATTCTATCACTCTATCCCCAGCCTCATTTCTGTCACCAAGTCCATATTTTCCAACTACTGATCCTTCCTCCTGGTTCCAAATTTTTGCATTCCAGTCATAGTCACCCAAAGTGTTTAAAGTCCTTGAGAACCAAAATATGATCTTGATTATATTCCATCTAAATTTCAAAATTATCTTAAGAATAGGTTTGAAGTATTGAACATCAATGATCACAGACTAAATTAGTTGTGGGGTGACATTAAGGGTATCATCCATAAAGAGAGTAAAAAGTCATTACAAAGACTTAGGTGAAAGAAAAACCATAAATGGATGTCAGAAGAGACTGAAAATTGCACTAGAGCATTGAGAAGCCAACACAAAGGGATAACATGCTGAAGTAAAAGAGTAACAGAAGATTTCAAAAGTAAGCTCTAGAAAACAAAGCAAAGTATTATAATAAAATGGCAAAGAGGTGGACTTGGATAATAAAAAGGGAAGAACTCTCTCTGCATTTCTCAAGCTGAGAGAACTGAAAAACAAATTTGATCCTCAAGTCACAATATTTAATGATTCTTTTGCAATATATTGAACAACCCAGAAAGCACCAAAAGAAAATGAAGGGAATACACAGAGTTGCTGTAAAAAAAAAAAAGAAAGAAAGAAAGAAAGAAAGAAAGAAAGAAAGAAAGAAAGAAAGAAAGAAAGAAAGAAAGAAAGAAAGAAAGAAACAACAAACAAACCAAAAAAACCACCAAAAACCAAAACCTGACTGACACTGAAAAATTTCAGGAAGTACGGTGTAAGCGGGAACCAATTGTAATAAAGGATACAGTTAAAGCTGCGCTGACGGCATTGGCAAAAAATAAAGCTATAGTAATCAGTGAGACTTGTTTCAATTAACAGGTGCAGACTTAAATGTGATCATCAGTCTATGCGAGGAAATTTGGAGCACAGTTGTCTGGCCAGTGTATTGGAAGAGGTCCATATTTGTTCCCATTCCCAAGAATGTGGACCTGAAGCATTTGCTACAGAATATCAAGGACTGTAGCCTTCAACATGGGCTGAACACCACAATTCAAAGGTGTTAATTCTTCTGTCATTTTATTTAATGTGCAACTTTCTTTTTACATATCAACCAATTCTTTTTTTTTTATCAGCTTATTCTTTTGGGTATAGTGACTGTGTATTCCACCTATATTCTTTAGGTGCTTCCCATATCATTAAAGATTTTGCCACAGAACCCTTCAATACTACAACTGGAAGCTTGAATTTTTTTCTTCAGTTCTTTCAGCTTGAGAAATGCTAAGCATGCTCTTTCATTTTGATTATTTGACTTCAGCTCCTTGCATATTTCATTTTAATACTTTGCTTTGTCTTCTTAACCTGTTACTTGAAATCTTTTCATCTTTTTTTTAAATGTTCAAAATCCTTAACTTTTATTGGGTACCGTCAAGTTAGAATCGACCAGTAGCTGACCATCCAGTGGGTTTTCAGAGGCAATTTAATTTCACCTTAGGAGCTTGCCTATCTTTCTCTCACAGAGCAGCAGATACAATCAAAACAACATGAGATGTAATCTCACCTGAACAACAACAGCAAAGTTCATTGGGACAGCAAACAACAAATGCTGATGTGGATGTGGATGTGGAGATTTTGATACTCTTCATTCACCACTGGCAGAAATGTGTAATAGTACAACCACTGTGGAAGGTGGTCTGGCACTTTCCTAAAGAGTTGTAAATAGAAATATCATTTGACACAGCAATTCCACTACTGAGAATATACCCTGAGGAAACCAGAGCTGTGACACAAACAGATGTATGCATATCCATGTTTATTGTGGCATTATTCACAATAGCAAAGAGATGGAAGCAGCCCAGATTCTTGTCAACAGATGAATGGATAGAAAACGATGGCACATTCACACAGTGCAAAATTAAGCAGCACTGAAAAAACAATGAACTTGTAAAACACTACACAGTGTGGATGAGTCTGGAAGGAATTATGCTAAATGAAATATCACAGTCATAAAATGGCAAATATTACATAAGACCACAGTAAAACAAAACACATCAACACCAGCAGATTTTCTTGCTAAAATAAAGGACTTACTAAACAACAATGATAGATTGTTTATGGAATGACATTGACAATAGCAGCTTGATATTTTAGATAGAAAACTTAGGGACAGGGAATTTATGGTAACAAGAGAGAAATGATTCAGAAAGGAAGGTGAGAATAACTCAAAGAATGTAATCAATGATACTGTAATATACATGTTAAAAACTCATCATCGTAGAGTTGGAATTGCCTCATGGCTGGCTCTTCATCTTTTTTACTTCAGCATTTCTTCCCTTTGTTTTGATCTATGTTTTAATGCAAGTTTCAGTCTCTTCTAAGACCCAGTTTTGCATACACTCACCAGCTCTTTTGGGTAAAATGCTTGTCTGTCAAATTACTCTAATGCCGAGCACCCAAATTAAAAAAGTGGAAAAAAACAAATCAAAGTATTACAATGCAATATGCAAAGAGCAGGAGTTGAATTGAAAGGGAAGAACTCAGCATTTCTCAAGCTGAAAGAATTGAAATAGTGAAATAGCAAAATCAATTCTATTTTTAACTTTTGAAGCAAATACCAAACTAGTTTATCTAGTGGATGCACTATTTTACATTCCCACCTTAACTGTATGAGAGTTCAATCTTTCCACACACCATCCAACATTGTTTGCTGTGCTTTTGGAGTGAATAATATCTCATTGTTGTCTTAATTTATATCTCTCTAATATCATGTGATGCTGCCTTATTGTCCAGTGGTAAGCATTTTTGTTTTCTTGATAATGAGATGCAATCCATACTGAAGGCTGCATTCCTTGATTTTCTGCAACAAGTGCTTCAAGTCCTCAGTTTCAGCAAGCACGGTTATGTCATTTGCATAATGCAGGTTATTGATGAATCTCCTTCCAATATTGATGCCATACTCATCTTCAAAGGGTCCAGCTTCTTGGATAATTTGTCCAGCAGACAGATTAACTAAGTATGGAGAAAGAATACAACCATGATGCTTTCCCTTCTCAATTTTAAATCATTCTGTGTTCCCCTACTCTTTACAACAGCTTCCTGGTCCAGGTATAGGTTCCGCATGAGCAAAATCAAGTGCTCTGGGATTCCCATTCTTCTCATCTTCTCAATGTCAGCCACAACTTGTCATGATCCACACATTTGACTGCCTTTGCATAGCCAATAAAGCACAAATAGACATTCTTGTGGTAGTCTTTACTTTCAGCCAGGATCCATCTGACATCAACAATGATATCCCTGGTGCCATGGCCTTTTCTAAATCATGCTTGAACTTCTGGCAGTTCCCTATCTATGTACTGTTCTAGCCAGTTTTTAATGACGTTCAGTAGTATTTTGTTTGCATGTGATAGTAATAACACTGTTTGATAGTTTCCACATTCAGTTGGATCACCTTTCTTGGGAATGGGAACAAATATGGACCTCTTCAAATCCATTGGCCAGAAAGCTCTCCTCCAAATTTCCTGACATAGACTGGTGAGAGCATCCAAGGCTGAAACTATTAATTGAAACAAATCAGTTGGTATGCCTGATTCCTTGGTCCTTATTTTTTGCCAATGCCTTCAATGCAGCTTCTACTTCCTCCTTGATTACCATATGGTACTTCCTGAAAATTTTCAGTGTCAATCAATTCTTTCTGGTTCCATCTTCTTTTGATGCTTTCTGGGTCTTTCACTATATTGCCACAGCATCTTTCAATATTACGAATTAGGGCTTAAATTTGATTTTCAGTTCTTTCACCTTAAGAAATGCAGAGTGAGTTCTTTTCTTTTTATTCTCCATTTCTGGCTCTCTGCTCATTTCATTATAATACTTTGTCTTGTCTTCGCAAGCTTCCCTTTGAAATTTTCTGTTCAGATCTTTCTCTTCAACATGTTTTCCTTTTGTTTTGGCTTTTTTACACTCCAGTGCAATCTTTAGAGTTCCTTCTGACACCCATTTCTTTTTTCTTTCACCTCTTTTTGTAATGATCTTTTTGCTTTTGTTATGGGTTATATTCTTGATATCTTCCCACAACTCATTTGGTCTTTGATGATCTGTGCTTTATTGACTATGCAAAGGTATTTTTGTGTATATCATAACAAGTTGTGGCTGACATTGAGAAGAATGGGAATCCCAGAGCACTTGATTGTGCTCATGCAGAACCTATACCTGGACCAAGAGACGGTTGTGTGAATGGAGCGGGAGAGCACTGGAATTGGGAAGGGAAATTTCATCAACACAGGTGAGGGAAAACCTGTTAAAAAGGAATATATGATTAGCCATTTTGTAACTGAGTTGTCTTTTTCTTATTTAGACAAGGGAGTTTTGTATAACTTTTAGATATGAGCTCCCTGTCAGATATGATATTGCCAAATATTTTCTCCAGTACACGGGTTCTCTTTGTACTCTTTTTAAAATTAGTATTAGTTTATTAACTTATATTGGTTTACATACAAAATTCACATGAATTGTATTTCATTCCTACATATTGTATGCCACACATTCTTTCATTCACATTGTTTCATACAATCATTACCATGCATTGTGTCATGGGTTTTACAAGTTTTTAATGTGATTTTAAAGAAAGTTTACAGAAAAGTTGGGTTTTCATTCATTCATTGTTGCACATTTTCCTCCCTCTCTCTCCCTTCCTCCATCCCAGTCCACTTAGCAGTGCACCTCTTGTTCCAGATTGTTGTCATATATACAATGCCTAATCATATATTCCTTTCAGTTCCCCTCCTCATCTGTTCCAATGCAGTGTTCATTATCTATCTATTCTTTTCACTGATCCTTTAGGGTTTTCTAAGTATACTATCATATTATCTGCATATAGAGGTAGTTTGACCACCTCTTGCCAACTTGGATACCTCTTATTTTCTTCTCTTGTTTTATTGTTCAAAGACTTCCAATATGATATAGAATGAGAGAGGTGATAGAGGACATCATTGCCTAATTCCTATTCTCAAGGGGAAAGACTTTAAATGTTCTCCATTGAGAACAATGTAGACTCTTGGTTTTGCATATATACTTTTCACTGTGTTGATGAAATTTCCCTCTATTCCTATTTTGTTTTAATCAGGAGGGGGTGTTAGATTTTGTTAAAGACCTTTTCTGCACCAATGGATAGGATCATGTGTTCTTATTCTTTGCTTTCTTTTCCCTCCCCTTTTTAAAAATTGATATTTTATTGTAAGTTTATAAAGAACTTGAATTTCCATTCATTAATTGTTGCACATTTTTCTCCCTGCCTCCTCTCCCCCACCCAGTTCACTATTTTCTTTGAAAAAAAAGTTCTTTCGTTGTTATACGGTCCCATTCCCCCCTCCCCCAACCACCCCGACAACTTTATTATGCAGCTCTTTTTTTTTTAGTATGCAGCTCTTATTCTGGGCTTTTGTCATACCAATAATGCCTTTACATGAGGAATGCATTAATTGGGTTTTTTTTTGTGTTGAACCATCCTTACATTGTTGTTGTTGTTGTTATGTACTATCAAGTTGACTACAATTCATAGCAACCCTGTATACAATAGCTCTGAAAACCCTACTCACTCCTGAGCGAATCTCATTGTCTCTGACACACCGACCCTCATTACCTCAGTTACTGTGACAATCCATCTAACCCAGAGTCTTTGCCTCATGTACTGTCCCTCTGTTCTTCCAAATATGATATCCTTCTACAAGAATTGGTCCCTCCTGGAAACATGCCCAAAGTATGTGAGGCAGAGCCTCAAAATTCTTGCCTCCAGGGAGCAGCTTGGTTTCATCCCCTCTAGGATAGATCTTTTCTACAACTCAAAGGCATCAATTCATCTGCCATTATTGGTCCTTTTCTAGCTCTCTGATGCATAGCAAGTAATTGCAAAGACCAAGTAAGGCCTGGATCAGACACACCTTAGTTTTTAGACTGACATCACTGCTCTTCAGCACTCTAGTGAGGTCCCTGACAGCAGATTTTAAACATACAATTTGTCTTTGGATTTCCTGATTGTTGGTGCTAAGAGGGCTTATTGTGGAACTGAGCAAACTGAAATTGTTAACAATCTCAATCCCTTTTCTATCTATCGTGGTAATTCCAATTGGTCCAGTGGTGAGAGTCTTCATTTTCTTGATGTTGAGCTTTAATCTGTGTTGTAGACTATAATCCTCGACTCTCTTCAGCCAAAGGTTCAGGCTGTCCTCAGTTTCAACATGCAAGGTATATTTGTATACCTGTTATGAATTCCACCAGTCATGATTAATTATTTTTGTGTGTGTGCTGTTTATTCTATTGACTAGAATTTTATTGAGGATTTTTGCACCTATGTTCATGAGAGATATTGGTCTATAGTTTTCTATTTTGGTGGTGTCATTATCAGACTTTGGCATCAGGAATAAGTTTGCTGCATAGACTGAAGAAAGAAACAGCAACTATACACATGGATTTCACCTGATGGTATGCATGGAAATCATATCGATTAAATCTGTGAAAAGAACTGTTGGAGAAACTCAATATCAGCTGTGAAAACTAGGCCAGGTGCTGATTATAGAACAGACCATCAAATATTTATATTAAAGTTCAAACTGTAGCTAAAGAAAAGTAATTAAAATCCGCAGGAACCAAAATTTGACTTTGAGTCTACCCTATCTGTATTTAAAAACCATCTCAGGAACAGGTTTGAGGCCTTGAACACTAATAAATGAAGACAATATGAGCTTTTGAAGGATCTCAAGAATATCATGCAGGAAGAAGGCAAAGGTCATTACAAAGACAGGAAGAAGAAAAGACCAAGATGGATGTCAGAAGAGACTCTGAATATTGCACTAGAGCACTGAAAAGCCAAAGCAAAGGGAAGAAATCAAGAAGTTAAGGAGCTGAACAGAAGATTTCAAAGGAAAGCTTGTGAAGACAAAGTAAACTATTATAATGAAATATGCAAAGAGCTGGAGTCAGAAAATCTAAAGGGGCAAACTCGCTCAGCATTTCTTGAGGTGAAGGAACTAAAGAACAAATTCAAGCCTTGAGTTGCAATACTTAAGGATGCTATGGGCAGAATGTTGAATGACCCAGGAAGCATTAAAAGAAGCTGGAAGGAGTACACAGTCACCGTACCGATGGCTAAGGATCACAGAAGATGCCTTTGAATTGTAGTGCTGGAGAAGAGTCTTGAACATACTACGGACCACCAAAACACGGAGATTCTCCTTGGAAATGGTGAAACCAAATTTCCCTTTGAGGCAAGGATTCTGAAGTTTCATGTCACATACTTTGGACATGTGGCCATGAGAGACCAGTCCTTGGAGAAGGACATTATGCTTGGAAGGGTGGAGGAGTGGAAGACCCAGGATGAAACTGATTGATACAGTAACTGGGGCAATGGAGATGGGTGTGTCAAACTCAGTGAGACTGCCTTAGGACAGGGAAGTTTTCAGAGAGCTGTTGTACATAGGGTTGCTATGAGCTGTAGGTGACTCAATGTCCTATAACAACAACAACAACAACATGCTTAATAGAATGACTCTGGGAATGTACCTTCTTTTTCTATTTTTAAAATTTTTTATTTTATATGGACTTGCTTACAAAATTTGTATACATTGTTTTCATAGTATCCCTCATTCTCATTGTATGTAATACAATCAGTCCCAATTATTTACAAAATTTAAACAGACTTGGTGATAGATCTTACTTGAATACTTGGTAGAATTCTGCTGTGAAGCCATTTGTGCCAGGATTTTTGTGTGTTGTTGTCAAGTCTGACTCATAGCAACTCTCTGAACAACACATCTCAGCCATCCCTGTGCCAATTTTATACTTCCAGACATATTCGAGTCCACTGTGGGAGTCATTGTGTCAATCTACTGGGTTGAAGGTTTTCCTTTTTTTCCACCCTCCACCTTTCTAAGCATGATGTCCTTCTCTAAGGAATAGCTTCCCCTAGCAACATGACCAAAGTATGTGAGACAAAGTTTTATCATCTTTGCCTTTAAGGAGTCTCTGGCTGCACTTTCTATAAGAGATATTTGTTTGTTCTTTTCGCTGTCCATGAGATATTCAGTACTCTTCTCCAACACCACAGCTCAAAGGCATCCATTTTTCTCCTGTCATCCTTATTCATTGTCTAGTTCTCAGATGCATAGCAAATGATCGGAAAGGCAATACTTGAATTAGACATATCTTACTCCTCAAACTGATATCATTGTTCCTCTGTTATTTGGAGAGATCCCTGACTGCAGACTTTCCCAGTGCTAAAGGCTTCCTGATTTCCTGACATATTTGTTTTTCTCTTGGTCATCCATGGGATGTTCAGTGCTCTTCTCCAACACCACAGTTCAAAGATGTCAGTTCTTTTCCTGTCATACCTATTCATTGTCCAGCTCTCAGATGCATCGCAAGTAATCAGAAAGACTATGGCCTGAATCAGATGCACCTTAGTCCATCACTACTCTTCAGTAATAATTTTAAAAGTTCTGTAACTGCAGATTTTCCAAGTGCAATGCATCTCCTTATTTCCTGACTACTGGTGTTAATTCTGGATCCAAGCAAGATGAAGTTCTTGACAGTTTCAATCTCCTCTACATCCATCATGACACTGCCTATTGGTCTGATGGTAAGAATCTCTGTTTTCCTTACATTGAGATGCAATCCATACCAAAGACTACACTCCTTGATCTTTTGCAACAAGTACTACAAGTCCTACTCATATTCAGCAAGCAAGGTTGTGTCATCTCCATAACACAGGTTATTGATGAGTATCCCTTCAATACTTATGTCACACTTCTCCTCATAGGGTCTCACTTCTCCTATAATTTTTTTCAGCATACTTATTGAATAGGTGTGGAGAGAGAATACCCTTACACACTCCCTTCTCAATTCTAAACCATACACTGTTCCCCTGCTCTGCTTGTACAACAGCCTCCTGGTCCAGGTATAGGTTCATGAGTACACGAGCACAACCAAGTGCTCTGGTATTTCCATTCTCATTGTCAGTCACAACTCGTTATGATCCACACAGTCGAATGCTTTTGCATAGTCCATAAAGCACAAATAGGCATTCTTCTGATAGTCTTTACTTTCGGCCAGGATCCATCTGACATCAACAATGATATCTCTGCTGTCACGGCCTCTTCTAATTCCTGCTTGAACTTCTGGCAGTTCCCTATCTCTGTTCTGTTCCAGCTGTTTTTGAATTATCTTCAGCAGTACTTTGCTTGCATGTGATATAAATGATATTGTTGGATAATTTCCACATTCAGTTGGATTATCTTTCTTGGAAATGGGAACAAATATGGACCTCTTCCAATCCATTGGCCAGGACCATGGGATAGATCATCAATTATTCATATATAAGTTCAATTTGAAGATGAATAAAACGAAAATAAGCCCACGGAAACCAAGATATTATCTTGAATCAATTATGTATGAATTTCATGATCATCTTAAGAATAGATTTGAGATATTGAACACCAGTTCTTCAAATTTCCTGGCATAGACTTGTACGTGTGTCCAAAGCTGCATTTGTTAATTGAAACAAGTCAATTGGTATCCCATTGATTCCTAGGGCCTTATATTTTGCCAATGCCTTCAGTGCAGCTTCTACTTCTTCCTCCATTACTATTGGTTCATATGGTACTACCTGAAATTTTTCAGTGTCAATTAATTCTTTCTGGTACAGTGACTCTGTGTATTCCCTCCATCTTATTTTGAGGCTTTCTGGGTCATTCATTATATTGCACATGTTGTTGTTGTTAGGTACCATCGAGTCTTACACAACTCATAGGGACCCTATAAATGAAAGACACAAACCCTGTTGTATAACTATCATCATTTCTCTAAGTTCATAGAGTTTCTGGGGGCAAGATATTTTGGAAGTGGATGCCACTCCTGTTTCCAAACTGTTTTAATCTGGGAGCTCCACCAATCACCATCCACCATGGGTATCCATTAGTGCAATTGACACATCAATGTCAAACTGTCCAGGATCACAGCAACCCGGAGTTACTTCTGTACATCAAATAGCATCTTTTAATATTACAATACGAGGCTTAAATTTTATTTTCAGTTCTTTCAGCTTGAGAAACGCAGTGCAAGTTCTTCCTTTCTTATTCTCCAATTCCAGCTCTCTTCACATTCCATTATAATACTTTTCTTTGTCCTCCTGAGCTGCCCTTTGAAATCTTCTGTTCAGTTTTTTTTTACTTCAACATGTTTTCCTTTTGCTTTGGATTCTTGACACTCTAGTGAAATCTTTAGATACTCATCTGACATTCATTTTTATTTTTTTCTTTCTCTTCTGTTTTCACAATGACGTTTTGCTTTCTTCATAGATAATATTCTTCATATCATTCTACAACTCATCTAGTCTTCAATCATTGGTGCTCAGTACCTCAAACTTATTCTTAAGAGCATCAGGAAATTCAGATGGAATTGATTCAAGATAATATCTTGGTTTCCATGGACTTATTTTCATTTTCTTCATCCTCAATTTGAACTTGTATATGAGTAATTGATGATCTGACCCATAGTCCTCCTCTGGCCTAGTTTTGACTACCGATATTGAGCATCTCCAATGATTTCTTTCACAAATGTAGTCAATCTGATTCCTATGCAGCCTGTTAGGTGGAATCCACATCGAAAGTACTTGTATCTTTTTAAAAAGGTGATTGCAATGAATAAATCATTGTAAATACAAAATTAAATCATTCTATCTCCAGCCTCATTTCTATCACCAGGACCATATATTCCAACTACTATTCCTTCTTAACTGTTTCCTACTTTTACATTCCAGTCGTCGTTATCATTAACGCATCTTGGACTGCAAATTTTGGGAAAAAGTCTCAATTTCTTCCTTTGGATCTAGATGTAGGAGCATATATTTTATAATAATCATGTTAATGGATATTCCTTGCATGTGTATGGATACTATCCTATCACTCACAACATTGGATTTCAAGATAGAACTTGAGACAGACCATTTAGAACCCTGCAATTGTCATTCTTAATGGCCCATTCTTTTTTAAAAAAATTTGTTTATTTATATTATTAGTTAGCATATAAATACTAAATTCAAAACTGCTTAGAAAAATCTTTCTACATTAAATTATAAATTTATTGTTGTTGTTGTGTGCCATCGAGTCACTTGCAATTCATAGCAACCCTATGTACAAGAGCTCTAAATGCCGTTCTATCCTGTGCCAACCTAGCCATTTCAAACGCACTTATTCCCACCACTCTAGTCACAGAATTGATCCATCTCATCGAAGGTCTTCCTCTCCTTCACCGCCCCTCCATCCTGCCAAACATGATGTCCCTCCCCAAGGACCAGTCCCTCCTTGCAACATACCCAAAGTATGTCAGAAGACGCTTCAGAATCCTTGATTCCAAGGAGCATTCCAGCTTCACCTTTTCCAGGACAAACCTATTTGTTCTCCTAACAGTCCATGGTATATTCAATACTCTTCTCCAGCACCATAGCTCAAAGGCATCAATTCTCTTTCTATCAACCCTATTCACTATGCAACCCTCTGATGCATAGCACATAATTATGAAGACTATAGCCTGGATCAGGCGCAGCTTAGTCTCCAGTCTGATGTCGTTGCTCTTCAGTACTCTTGAGAGGTCCCTCACAGCTGACTTTCCCAATACAATTTGTCTCTTGATTTCCTGGCTGCTGTTACCAAGAATGCTGATTGTGGAGCCAAGTAAACTAAAACTGTTAACTATCTCAGTCTCTTCACCGTCCATACTGATGCTGCCAATTGGCCCAGTGGTGAGAATCTTTGTTTTCTTGATGTTGAGCTTCAATCCATACAGGAGGCTGCAGTCCTTGACCTTCTGTAGCAAGCGCTTCAGATCCTCCTCAGTTTCAGCAAGCAGGGTTGTGTCATAGGCATAATGCAGGTTGTTGATGACTCTTCCACCAATCCTGATGCCACATTCCTCCTTATTCACTAAAATATTATTAGCAAAAGGATGGAAATCTTTCAAATTTTCTCCTTATTTTCTTTCTTTAAATTTATTTTATTAATGTTAATGAACATTTACAGAGATTTTGGATTTCCATTAATTCATTATTGCACTTTTTTCTCTACCTAACCCCCCCCCGCCCCAGTTTGCTCCTCTCTTTGAAAAGCAAAAGATAAACTTCTTAGTTGGTATACAATACCCCTGGCCCCCACCCCGAGTGCACTCCACTATGCAACCTTAACTCTGGATTCCTGTGATAATCATAATACCGTATCATATATCACTTCTAAACTGTTCTCTCCCTCATCTGTTTCAATTCAGTATACATAATCTATCCAGTTTTTCTCAGTCTTACCCCAACCCTGATGTCAGTCCCATTCTACAACAGTGGCACTATGCAGTATTTGTCTTTATGTTACTGAGATATTTTACTCAGCATAGTGTCCTCCAGGGTCGTCTATTTTGAATAATATTGCATGAGTTCCTTGTTTTTCAATGCAGCATAGTATTCCATTGTGTGAATATACCACAGCTTCTCTCCCCATTCATTTGTTGATGGGCACTTAGGTTGTGTCTGACTCCTTCATATTGTAAAAAAAAAAAAACAAAACAAAATTGCGATAAACATGGGTGTTCATATATCTGCTTGGATGTCAGTTATGGTCTCTTTGGGGTACATTCCCAGTAGTGGAATTGCTGGGTCAAATGGTATCTCTATTTGCAACTTTCTAAGAAAGCACCACACCACTTTCACAGTGGTTGCACCATTTTGCACTTCCACCCACAGTGAATAAGGGTTCCAGTTTCTCCACAACCTCACCAGTATTTGCTGCTTGCTGTCTGTTAAATTTTGCTATTCTGACTGGGGTGAGATGATATCTCATAGTCGTTTTGATTTGCATCTCTCTTAGACCTAGGGATTTTGAATGTTTCCTCAAGTGCTTGTTAGCCATCTGAATGTCTTCTTCGGTGAAGTGTCTGTTCATATCCTGTGCCCATTTTTCTATCGGATTATTTACCTTTATCTTGTTTTGGTGCTCAAGTGTTTTATAAATTCTAGATATAAATCCTTTATCTGATATGTCATTACGAAATACTTTTTCCCAGTCTGCGGCTTCCCTATTTACCCTGTTGGAGAAGTTTTTGGATGTGTATAGAGATTTGATTCTTAGAAGGTCCCATTCATCTATTTTATCTTCTCCTGGTTGTAGATTTTTCAGGATACTTGGAAGACTGTTTATGTTGTGGATTAGGATTACTAGAGTTCTTCTAAGCTTTTCTTTAATGAAGTTTATAGTCCTTGGTTTT
>NW_006400561.1:0-20075 GCF_000299155.1 Elephantulus edwardii | reverse complement strand
AAAAAAAAGATTTATCATTCAAAAATGTCTTTCCTAGCCAAAAGATTAACTGGTTTTGTTTGAGTTTTTTTATGCTGAAGCATTTATTGTATTAAGGAAAAGAGGATGCTATGCAGATGGGTGTGAATATCCAAATGGGAAATGTTAGCCTATCCACAAGGGACTTGATTAGCTACCATTCCCAAAGGGGATTGGCTAGTCTTGCCTTAAATTGAGCAACCCAACCTCCAGAGATAGACAGATCTGGTGCCATTGAAGTAACAGCAAGAGAATGTAGGAACCCTTTCTTGCTACACAAACACACAGCAGCCACAGCAGCCACACTTCTGACCAACTGGAGACTTGACATGAGATGAGACCTTGTGGGAGAGAGCCAATATTGACAAGACTGAGAACTTGGAAACAATGGCCTGGAGCAATGGGGCTTGAGACTGAGGTGCTTGCATGTACATTTTGGGATCTGTCTTAACTGTTTTGTGTCATTAATCTAACCTTTTGACTTCCCCAATATGGTTCTGTGTGGTCTGTGAGCTATTACATTAGGTTTTGGACCCAGAAAAGCAATAAGCTTGGTGATGAAATGAATAGAAAAAGTTATTGGCGAGGGGAATGTCTGACCTCATAGGAATTGCTTTTATGTTATTGATGCTATGGACGAAGATAGCTCCTCTTTGTGACGTTGATAAAGGTCAGCATGGCGTTCTCTACGTGTTCCCTGCCTTTTTTACACATATATAAGGACTGGCCAAATAAGTAACTATTTTGACAATAATGAAGGAGAAGTTTCTTATCGTTAGAAATTCAAAGTCAACATGAAGCATATGGTTGTCAAGTAAGTTCCAATTCATAGCAACCGTCCCTTGGTTTCCCAAGATATAAATATTTATAAGAAGAGATTGTGCACCTTTCTCCCATGGAATGGCTGGTAGATTTGAACCATTGATCTTGATGAAAATATCTCATTACTATCTTCATTTTCATCATTTCATTGTCATCAAGTAAGAATTGATCCATAGTTGACCTTCCAGAAGAATACTGGAGGTTGTAAATAAGAGGAAGTTGCCCATCTTTCTCCCATGGGGCCACTAGTGAAAGCAGAGAAATACCTCCTCTGAGTTAGCAGCACTATTCCCTGTGGCCTACGCCACCAGAGGTTCCTACATCATTAGAAAAAGTCATAAATTGGGGTAAAATCTCTTCCAGTCACTTAGAAACTGTCTTCTGAATATTTTAACATAGACAATAGTCATATCTAGCACTGCATCCTTTAGTAAAACATCTCAGTTGGTATTCCATCAATTCTCAGACATTTGTTTTTCTACTGATGCCTTCAGTGCAGCTTAGATTCCTTCCATCAGTACCTCTGGTTCTTGATCACTTGCTACCACCTGAAATGGATGAGCTTCAACTAATTATTTTTCATTCAGTGACTTTATGTATTCATTCCACTTTGTATTCATTCTTCTTGCATCATTCATATTTTACTCATAGACTCTTTCAATATTACAAATAAAGGCTTGAGTTTTTTCCCTTCCATTATTTCAGCTTGAGAAAGACCAAGTGTATCCTTATTCTTTAATTTTCTATTTCTAAGTGTTTGCATGTTGTTGTGTACTGTTGAGGCAGAACCAACTCATATTATATAGTATTTTATGAAATTGTTGTTCCTTAGTACTGCATAGTATTCCATTGTTTTTACCACAATTGCTCACTAAACCATTCTTTTCTTGATGACCATTTGGGCTGTTTCAATTTTCTTGCTATTGTGAATAACACTGCTATGAACATAGGTGAATATCTCTCTTCGTGTCTCACTTCCCATTTCCTTAAAGTATATTCCTGGCAGTAGGATAGCTGGATCATATGGGATATTTATGCTCAAGTTTTTGAGGAAACACCAAACTGCCTTCCAGGGTGATTGTGCTATTTTGCATTCCTAACAGCAGTGCATGAGAGTTCTAATCTGTTCACATCCTCTCCAACATTCATTGCTTGCTGTTCTGTTAAATTTTGCTTCTCCCACTGGAGTGAGGTGGTATTTCACTGATGTGTTGAATTAAATTTCTCTGATTGTCAGTGATTTTGAGTATTTCTTCATGTGTCTTTTGCCCATCCTAATGTCTTCTTTTGTGAAAAGTCTTTTCATGTTTTTGCAAATCTTGTGAAATGTTTCTTTGAAGATGAGTGCTACACTATTACTCTTCAATTTACTGTTCCTTTGTTAATAGTTCCACCAGTGGTTCGTTGAGAAGAAGATAAGAAGTCTCTTCACATTATGATTTACAGCCTTGAAAACCCAGTAAAGGATATCTATGTGGAGGAATTAACTGGAAGGCAATGAGTCTTAATAGTAGAACATGTGATTCCCTGATTCTAAATAACCAATACTGGTTCATTTCAGCTCACCAGTGCTTAAGACGTTGCTCTTTATGTGTTCCATTGCATTATTGACAGCTTCCAATTTTCCTAGACTCATATTTTGTACATTCAACATTCTGATGATTACTTATATTTATAGTTTTTTCTTCTCCTTACTTTGAGTCATGCCTCATAAGCAAATAAAGATCCTGAAAGCTTTACTTCATCCACATAGTTAAGGTAAATTCTACTTTGATAATTCTTTTCTCCAGTCATGTTTTGAGTGCCTTCCAAACTGAGGGCTTCATACTCTGTCACTGTAATGAACAATGTTCCGCTGTTCTGCACAAGATGTTTAACAGTCCATTATTAGAAGTAGATGGTCAAACCTGACCTTAATATGGTTTCATCTGCAAGTCCTAGTGAAATCTGTAAAAAATTAGTATCTCTGATGGTATTTGAAATACTGGTGGCATAGCTTCTAACATTACAGTCATATACAAGTCTGTACTATAACAAACTTACAAGGAATGGTGGCATTAACCAATGAAAATCCTATAAATCAAGATAGGTTTCGGCTGAGCTCCCAGAGTACGACAGACTAGAAAACAGAATTTGCTATGCACTTCTGAAAAATAGGCCTCAGAAAACCCTGTAAACAATGGAAGAATACAAGCAGCTAAAGTATTGTAGGTAGAGCCCAGATTGGAAGTTACTCAAATTGAGGAAAACCACCTGCGAGGATTTTTTTAAATAATTGGGCTGTTGACTTTACAAAGTATAAATGCAGAAAAACTGGAAGTTGTTAAAAAATGAAATGGAATGTGTGACTATCAATCCTAAATAGCATGCCTCTGGAAACTCTATGAATTTTGAGAAGAGACAGTTCTTCTTAAAAGACTTCAAGTCTTGGGGTCATAGAGTCTCTATGATGGCAATCAATAACAACAACAGGCTTTAATGATTAATGTATAAAGTCATGAATTAAGTTCTACATAGAGATATCCACTGTAACTTTATTAATCACAGCAAATTTGAGAACTTAAGAAAGCACCTAACAACAAAAATATTAAGCTATCCTGACTTAACTGTATATTTTGTTGTTAAGTTTCAAGTCAACTCTATCCATATACCCATATAAAATATTATCATTTCAATAAAAAGCTATTATAAATAAAGTTTGCTATTTACAAGTTTAAATATTGCCTTCTATTGAAAGGTGGTAGTGCAGGACTAAGTCTGCAACTTGGAAGCTCATGTGAAGTGGTTAGATTCTGGAACATGGTTTCTTACATCTTGATGGGGTTCGGGTATGAAATATCTGGTTGTTTTGTTTTATTTTGTTTTTGTTTTTGTTTTTCATTTTTCTTTTCATTTGGTTGTTTTTAGGTTTTTTTCACCCACAATCAAGTTCAGCTGATTGGATTTGCTCTAGTTAGCTAACAATGAGCTGTGGGCTGGAAGTTTCAGCACCTCAGGGACGTGTCATGTATTTAAGAGGCAGTAGGATCTTCAGACCTGTGACCCAAAGGGTCTAGTGTTAATTGATTTTGGTATGAACATTCTTCTAAGTGGTGCAGCAGTGATTTATCTATTTGTTTTATTGAAGTAACTTGGGGTGCTGAACACTATACCACAGGTGTGTCCAGCACCATAATGGCTAGCCATTGTTTTTTAATTGTTTGTTAGCCGTGTTTTTTAATCCCAGATTGATTCAGGTTTGGAAGCAGGAGTGTCATCTACTTCCTAAACCACATGCCTCTGGAAACTCTATGAATGTAGAGAAACAATGATAGCTATAGAACGCAGTTCAGGTCCCTTGTTCATAAGGTAACTATTAGACGTACTCAATTTGATGGCACTTAACAAACAACGATTACAAATAAATATAAAATAATAGGGAATATGTCCTCAAAATAATGTTCATTTTAAAGTATAAGGTGACAAACTATATTTCCTTAGTATGTAAAAATTGCATATATTGTATGTATATTCAATTTTTCAATCAGAAGAAATGTTACAAATATTATCAGCAATTTAGATCAAAAGAGCTTTGAGGGTGGGTTGGTTGGTTGTTGTTTTTTCTCTCTCTCTTTCTGCATTTCTTTGTAGTCTAGTTTTTGTAATGGTCAGAAAAATAAGAGTAACCACTTACTACAAAGAGAATTGCCTTTCCCGGAGTTCCTTTTTCTTTCACATAAACAATATGTTAACCCTAGTCCTGAATGGTCTTCCTACTTGCTACTCTCTCTGCCTTTTAACAGCTGATATAATAAAATATTAATCAGATGTTTTGTTTTTAGCACAACAGATCTCTTAACTGCTTCTCAGGGAGTTGAATTGTATTCTACTGGTACATTTTGCTGTTTTTCCTGTTTTACAATCTGAGCAATATATGTACTAGTCATAACTTCAACTATTCCCATGATAATATCACTCTGATTCTTACATCCTCTTCCATGCCTTCCTACAGGGCTTCCTCTTAGAGATTTAAATATTCATCTGAGTACTTTATTTACTTCCTTATTATACGACTTTACTATTATTAAAGTACTATATTATTATTTACTATTACTATACAATTATTTGCTACTCTTAGAAGATCCAACTATTATCTGTTTATTCTTTTTTTCAATTTTTAATATATTTTTAATTAGAAATGTGTGCTAAGCTCAAGAGGTATAAAGCTCTGGGAAAAACCAAAACAAAACACCTTCCTGCCTTAAATGAATTTGCCATTTGGTGGTAAATAAAATTAGAAAAGGTGTACACCAGGGATGCATCCCATCTCCATACATTTTCACTCTATATGCAGAACAGATCATCAGGGAGGCTAGGCTCTATGAGGAGGAATGTGGCATCAGAATTGAAGGAAGACTTATAAACAATCTGTGTAATGCAGATAATGCAACTTTGCTTGCCAAAACTGAGGTGGACCTGAAGAATTTGCTGCAGAAGGTCAATATGCAGCTTTAAATATGGCTCAACATAAAGGAAACAAAGATTCTTAACACTGGGCAAATAGGTGAAGAACACTTTTGGCACTATCAACCAGAAAAATAAAAAGATGAGTTGCATTGGGAAAATCTGCCGCCAGGGACTTCTCCAGAGTACTGAGGAGCAATGATGTCAGTCTAGAGACTAAGGTGTGCCTGATCCAGGCCATGGTCTTCATAATTACTTGCTATGCATCAGAAGGCTGGGCAATGACTAAGAATGATAGAAAAAGAATTGATGCCTCTGATTTGTGGTGCTGGGAAAGAATATTGAATATACTGCAGACTGCTAAAAGAAAAAAATAGATATGTCCTGAAGAGGGTGAAACCAGACTGCTCCTCAGAGGCAAGGATTTTGAAACTTTGTCTGACAAACTTTGGGCATGTTCCAAGGAGGGACCAGCCTTTGGAGAAGGACATTATGCTTGGAAAGGTGGAGGGAGAATGCAGGCGAGGAAGACTCTGGATGAGATGGATTAACTCAGTGACTGGAGTAATAGGGGTGGGTGTGTCAAAGACAAAGAGGTTGCCTCAGGAAAGATCAGAGTCCAGAGATCTTGAATAGAGAGTAGCTGTGAGTCGCAAGCAACTTGACAACATTTAACAACAACAACAAAAATCACAGCATTCAACAATCATTGCTTTAACAGAAGGCTATGTATAGGATTATATTCGGTGAAAAGAGAGCCCAGATTCCTTAGTCCCTAATAAGGTAAACCACTGACCCCACCTTTCTGTCAGTTCAAATCCACTAGCATCTCTGCAGAGAAAGATGAGCAATATCCTCCCTTGTTATTTACAAGCTCAGAAACCAGTGGAGGGTCATTTATTAATTGATTCCTACTCCATTTTAATAAAAGAGAGTTCAAGCAATTTTCAAGTTTTCTCAAAGAGGAATCAGAAAAAACTTTGCAATTAAACTTACACTGCAATTGATTCAAAAGGAGAAGAATCTACAGAGTAGATGACCCAGGTCCAAATAGAAGGAACAGTAGGTTCAAAAGAGTGTTGGGAATTGCATTAGAATTACAAACAGAAGTGAGAGGAAGTAGATGGAATAGAAACCCTGGGAAATCGGCCTTCACTAGTAGAAAAAGGCCAAATCATAAAAGCCTACCTTGTATTTCTTTTCTTTTTTTTCCCTTTTTTTAGTGTCTTCTTTTGGGCATTAATTCAACTCTATCAGACCAATGGACAGGAACGAAAAGAATATGCCACTATATGGTAAGTGCAGCCCCATCTAAAAGGACAGAGTCACAAGAGGTGAGAGTAGACTTTCAGATCTGTCCATTGCTCTTAGACAAGCCTGGATATTCTACGCTAGCTTGCCCACTCACTTGGGGCGTGGTGATGGCCTTAATTAACACTATTTTCCAAAGTCCACAGAAGAAGGACACACAATCTCCTCTTGTGTGATTTACTGTCTCTGAAAACCCACTGGAGGGTCAGCTGTGAGTTGGTTCCAACTCGACAGTACACAACAACAATTTCCTAGACTCAGCTTCATCCTTCTACACGTCATCCCAACAAATTACTGTCACTCCCACTTTAGTTCTGCTTGTGCAAATTTTTACTAAGTTGTACTAGTAAAGTGTATACTCCATTTTTTGCTTAGAATACTGTAATCGTTGCTTACTTTTTTGAGATAACATCAATATTTATACTCCTTTAAGGTGAAAGGGCTTTGTTTGGTTTTTCATTTCTCCCACCATCTAATCCAGGAATATGCTTCTCTTAGATCAATTTTATTATTTTAACTTAATTCTCTTATTTTCTAGATTCTACAACCCAGTAATTTTAACAGTAGTGAGCAAATTTTAAATCATGGCTCCTTATTACTTATTAGCTATGATTTTAAGAAAGTTAGATAGCATTTCTGAACTTCAATTTTCTCATCTATGAAATAGAGATGATAAAAAAATTACCTACTTTGTAGGATGACTATAAGGAATAAAAAAGATAGCGACAATGAATGTAAATGAATTAAAATTAATCAGTTCTTCTTTAATCACTAGTGTAGCCCTACTGTCACAGTAATTAAGAATTTGAATAGTAATTCAAAGATTGGCAATTTGAACCAACTAATAGCAGTTGGGGGGAGCTCTGGTGGCCAAGTGGCAAGAAGCCGCACCACAGCAGCTGCTCCTCAGGAGAGAGAAAGATGGCAGTCTCTTCTTATGAGATTAACTGCCTCTGAAAAGCTGCCACCAGTCCAGGAGAATTCCCTTTCAGAAAACTAACATTCACTTACGGTGCTGTTGGAGATGTGGAAAAGTTATGGTTAACTTTTGCTATTGTTGAAATCTTGACTACTTGGTTTCTAGTCTACAATTGGGCATTAGATATGTTCCTTAAATCTACGTTTGTTCCATACACCTGAGTTATTGAGCTCTGCAACTTTTCTCCATATAGCAAAGGTTGGTCTCTGTGGATAAGATTTTATACCTTAGAACAAGAGGACATAACAATAATAAATATCTATGCACCAAATAAAAGACCAGCAAAATACATAAAACAAACATTAACAAAACTGAAAGAGGAAATCGACAACACTACTATAATGCTGGGAGACCTCAATACACCCCTCTCAAGAAAAGATAGAACTACCAGAAAAAAACTCAACAGAGATACTGAAGAATTAAATCACACAATAAACCAACTTGACCTCATAGATATCTATAGACTAATGCACCTCAAAAAAGCGCAGTATACCTTCTTCTCCAAAGTGCATGGAACATTCTCTAGAATAGATCACATTCTAGGTCACAAGGCAAGCATCAGTAGATTCAAAAACATAGAAATAATACAAACCATCTTGTCAGACCATAATGCCACAAAATTAGAAATTAATAATAGGATGATAAAGGAGAAAAAACCATACATTTGGAAGCTGAACAACACCTTGCTTGAACATGACTGGGTAGTAGAAGAAATAAAAAATGAAATTAAAAAGTTTCTTGAAACTAATGACAATGAAAACACCACTTGCCAAAACCTCTGGGAAGCAGCCAAAGCAGTAATCAGAGGTCAACTTATAGCAATAAGCAAACACATCAAAAGACAAGAAAAACTGACTATTGACTCTCTAACCCAATATCTCCAGCAATCAATCAATATCTCCAGCCAAGCACAATCAATAAGAGTGCATCTAAATTCCAAAATCAATCTCCATAATAGTCTATGTGTTTCCTACTGCCAAAGGGGCCCTTTAGAGTAGTGAGAGAAGATCTTCACCCTGAAACCCACAGCGTCCCTTTTCAGCAGGAAGTAGCTAAGAGAATATGCCATCCCCTTTTCCTTATGACTCAGGGTGAAGTCTCTCTCAGGGAGGAGTGATAGGGTATGGCAAAGGACACACTGACAAAGAAGATTAATCAGAACTGGCTTTGACAAGCACTGTGGCATTTGGACAAGAACAAACTGGGAGGAGGGTAGAGAGAATAATGCAACAATGAATGAGTGGAAGCCCAAAATCTCTGTAAATGTTTATGAAAATTAATAAAATATAATTATAGGAAAAAAAAGAATATGCTCCCTATGTCTCAAGACTCAATTTAAACATTCCTAGATAAGCAGTTCTGCTAAATACATATGTTACCATCACTCTAATTTTGGAGTTATATCTGTTTCTTCCAAGGAAACACATAAAATATATCTAGAGTACAATTTAAACAACCCAACTAAATTAAACTAGACACTGCATATATTACAGATGGCCTTTTTGTATATATCTGTCCATGCTGAAATCAGTGAGATGAAAACAATTTGGTCACTAAAATATTACTGCTTTGTGTTTTCATGTCCACAAGGACAATTTGATAACTTTGTAGGAACTGCCAAATAAAATTGTACTGAATTTTCTCCTGAAATGAAATTCTGTAGCAAGCTTACTAAAGGAGTGACTTTTCCAAGCAACTTAAACTTTCTCACATTCAAAACTGCTGTATAAGTTTGATGTCACCCAGAGTTATTATCTGCCAGGTGAAGCAAGATCAGTGGATGCCAGGCCTTGTTCCAGCAGCTCGGCATTGTATAGGTCTCCCAGAGCATGGTTCAAAATCAAGAGAGGAGTCACATTTATCCATTCTCCATACCTTTTCAATCTATATGCTGAACAAATCATTCAAGAGGGTGGACTTTATGAAGAAGAATGTAGCATCAGAATGGGAGGAAGAATCTTAACAATCTGCGTCATGCGAATGGCACAATCTTGCTCAATGAAACTGAAGAGGACTTAAAACACTTCATTGAAACAGAAGTGTTTGCTGCAAAAGATCAAGGTCTGTAGTCTTCAATATCCATTGCATCTCAACATCAAGAAAACAAAAATTTTCACCTTAAGACCTATAAGGAGCATCAAGATAGATAGATAGATAGATAGATAGATAGATAGATAGATAGATAGATAGATAGATAGATAGATAAAATACTGAAGATATCAACAATTTCATGTTGCTCAAATACATAATCAACAACCATGGCACTAACAGTCAGGAAATAAAAAAATTAGTTGCATTGGGAAAATCTCCTGTTAAGGACCTCTGGAGAGTGAGAAGCAACAAAGTCAGCCTAAAGACTAAGGCGCACCTGACCCAAGTCTGGTCTTCTCAATTACTTGCTTTGCATCTAAAAGGTGAATAGTAACTCAGGATGACAGAAGAAGACTTTATGCTTTTGAGCTGTGTTTCTGGAGAAGAGTGTTGAACATTACATGGACTGCCAAGAGAACAAATATATCTATCTGTATTGGAGAGAGTGAAACTAGATTGCTTTGTGGAGATAAGGATTTTTAAACTCTTCCTAATATACTCTAAGCATGTTTTCAGGAGGGGACATTATGGAGAAGGACATCATGCTTGGAAGGGTAGAAGGTCAGTGCAAAAGAAGAAGTTCCTAAATGAAAAAGATTGAACAATAACTGTGGCAATGGAGTGACGTGTATCAGAGATAGTGATGCTGCCTCAGGATAGTGCAGAGTTCAGAACAGTTGCTTATAGAATTGCTGTGAGTCATAGTTGACTTCATAGCATATAATAACAACATAATAATAATTACCTAAATGAGAGAACAACAATATAATTGAGACTCAACTCATCACAGAGAATGAGTATCCTTATACATCTAAGATTATTGGAACTGACCCAATATATCACCACAGTGCTCAAATTAACATCTAATAGATTACAAACTTGTTCACTAGCAAAAAGTATTTTAATAAAGTTATTTTAAATTTATTCAGTCACCTCTTCTGTTCAGTTGCTAAATATCTTTGGTAAAGATATCTAATCTTCATCTATGTTTCGGCCAATCTCATTATGAAATATCAAACTGAATGGAATATTAAAAGTAACACAAATTATGCTTTTTATAGAAACTAAAACTGAACTTTGTTGTTGTTTGTTGTATATCATTGGGTCAGAATTGATTTGTAGTAGATTCTCAAAGGTAGTAATTGAATGGAAAGAGATTGCCCACCTTTCTCTCCTGGACTAACTGGTGCATTCCAATTGCATACCTGGGGCTGACATTGCAATTAGCCTCCATTTCTGATTCAAAATTCTGACTCTCACTCTGGCAGGTTTCTGAGATATAATCTTTGTGGGAGTAGATTGTCCATTTTTATTTCTTGGTGTGGCTGCTGGATTTGAACCACTATTCTTTCAGTAAGTAGAACAAGACATTATGCACTATGTCACCAGGCTTCTAAATATATACAAATATATCAAAGTAAAGTGATTTATAATTTTAACTTTTCTCCAGTTTGATGTTTTCTGTGAGATGTAATCTATGCTGAAATCTACATAGTCTGAGCTTTATCAATAAGTGCTTCAAGTCTTCTTAGTTGTGTCATCTTTATATCAAAGGTTATTGATGAATTTTTCTCCAAATCTGATGCAACATTTTTCTTTACGTAATCTAGCTCCTTGGCATATTTTCTAACATTCAGACTGAATGTAAAGTACGGCATGAGCACAGTTGTGTGTTCTGGAGAACGCATTCTTTCCAATGTTATCTCTAATTAATTATGATTCATGAAGTCAAGTACTTTTACATAATCAATAAAATACAACTAAACAGCTCTCTGGGATTCTCTGCTTTCTGCAAAGGTATATCTGAGATCAACTTCATTTCACAGTCTCTTCTGAATCTGCCTTGAATTTCTGACAATTTCTTTTCAATATACTGCTCTAGCCACTCATTTTGTTGTTTGTTTTAGAAAAAACAAGTGAAAAAGATTAATTAAGGCAACAAGGTAGAAGCATAGGCAGTGAAAGGTGCGCCATGCAAAAGAGTCAAAGTGGAAAAGAAAGAAAAGCGGGAAAGGAACCCCAGAAAAAGACAAGCATGAAATCAAACCTTACAGCATGCCGTCAGCAGAAAAGGAGAGAAAAAGCGACCTCTAGCCATTTTTAAATTACCGTCAGCAAGATTTTACTGTGATATTAATGACAATTTTTTTATAATTTCCATAACTCTATCTTGAAAGAAGTATATGCATAATGCTTTTTAGAAGTAAAAGTGGTGAGATTTCATCTCATTTATTTTAAGAGGTGCAAGCCCTTGGGGATTTATTCATGTTTGGTAAATAGATCAGATAAAAGAGAAAGACCTGCAACAAATGGATTGACATGTGATTCCAATGGACTTAAGGTGCAACAGAGATTGCAAGGATGGCGCAGGATCAGAGAGAGATTCAATTCATTCTTTAATTTTATATTGATTTGCATACAAAATTTGCATACAAAGTGTATTCATGTACATTATGTTTCACACATTTCTACATTCACATTGTGTTTCAAATCACTAGTGTACATTGTGTTTTATCAAATTAATCACCATTATTCTATGCCTTCTATTACCCACTCTTTTCAGGTTCCCATTAGATCTTTCTTAATTCCTTCACCAACACCATCCCCCTCCCTGCACTCACTAAACTCTCATTCTAATGATCTCCTCCTCTCCCTGACCTCTACCCTCCAAGCCTCTTCTCCTTTCTCTTTTAGACTTTTATCCCCATCTTATTAGTTATCCTTCTATTTTTACAAAAATGATCATATAAGACTTTGTCATTATGAAACTGAGTTCACTCAACATGAAGTTCTCTAGATTCTCCTATGTTATATAGTATTTTACAAAACCGTTGCTCCTCAAAGTTTCATAGTATTCCATTGTGTTTACGTTCACGTTGAATTAAAGTCAACTCAGTAGCCTCTAGGAACAGATAGATATCTTTTCACTAGGGCTGTTGGTACCACGTGAATATTAACTGAAAAATGCCCTAAGCTGTACATCAGCTTCATATAAGCTATTTCCTAAAAGGATTCTGATTATATATATTCTCATTATATATATTTTGATTATATATATATTCTGATTATATATCTTCGATAATATATATTATGTATGTATTCTGATTATATTTAAGACTATATTTAAATTATTTGTAGGAGGAAGGCAATACGTTTTTTTAAAATTCTTAATTACTTAAAGGATGAATATTTAATAGTTGAGTTTCTCACAATCTATAAAGCATGGCTTCTTTTTATGTAGAGCATCTGGTCTTGAAAAAGGTTGTTGTTGTACATAATGACCCTATGTACAAGAGCCTAATGCCGTTCTATCCTGTACCAACCTAGCCATCTCAAAACATTCATTCCAACCACGCCACTCACAGAATCGATCCGTCTCATCAATGGTCTTCCTGTCCTGTGCTGTTCCTCCACTCTCCCAAACATGATGTCCCTCTCCAAGGACCAGTCCCTCCTTGCAACATGCCCAAAGTATGTCAGACAAAGCTTCAGAATCCTTGACTCCAAGAAGCATTCTGGCTTCACTCTATACAGGACAAACCTGTTTGTTCTCCTAGCAGTCCATGGTATATTCAACACTCTTCTCCAACACCACAGCTCAAAGGCATCAGTTATCTTTCTATCATCCCTATTCACTGTCCAACTCTCCGATGCATAGCATGTAATTGCAAAGAATATAGCCTGGATCAGGCACACCTTAGTCTCCAGCCTGACATCATTGCTCTTCAGTACTCTTGAGAGGTCCCTCACAGCTGACGTTTCCAACGCAATTCATCTCCTGATTTCCTAGCTGCTGTTACAAAGAGTGTTGACTGTGGAACCAAATAAACTAAAACTGTTAGCTATTTCAATCTGTTCACCATCCATACTGATGCTGCCAATTTGCCCAGTGGTGAGAATCTTTGTTTTCTTGATGTTGAGCTTCAATCCATATAGGAGGTTGCAGTCCTTGGCCTTCTGCAGCAAGCACTTCAGGTCCTCCTCAGTTTCAGCAAGCAAGGTTGTGTCATTCACATAACACAGGTTGTTGATGATTCTTCCACCAATCCTGATGTCACATTCCTCCTCGTACAGTGCAGTGTCTCAGATGATCTCCTCTGCATACAGATTGAAAAGGTATGGAGACAAAATACATCCCTGACAGATCCCCTTCTTGTTTTTGAACCATCCAGTGTCTCACTGCTCTGTTCTGACGACTGCCTCTTGGTCCAAGTATAGGTTTCACATTGTTTGTTGTTGTTGTTATGTGCCGTCGAGTCGTTTCCGACTCACAATCAAATATTCTGGGATTCCCACTCATCTCAGAGTCAGCCAAAGCTTGTTGTGATCCACACAGTCAAAACCCTTTGCCTAGTCAATGAAGCACAGATAGACATTCCTCTGCTTTCTGCCAAGATCCATCTAACATTAGCTATACTATTCTTAGTACCATGACCTCTTCTAAATCCAGCCTGCATATCTGGCAGTTCTCTGTTGACATATTGTTCAAAACGTTTTTGGATAATTTTCACCAGAATCTTTCTTGCATGTGATATCAATGATATTGTTTGATAATTTCCACACTCTGTTGGGTCACCTTTCTTTGGTTAGCTGTCATGAAGTTATCTCCCAATTCATGAAGACCCTCTGTGTTACAGACTGGAGTTGCTCCAAAGGGTGATTTTTTTGTGTGTGTTCCCATGGAAACAAATCACCAGACCTTTTCTTCCAAAAAACTGATGGGTAATATCAAACCACCAAACTTTAGGTCAACAATTTGATCACAAACCACTTGTGCCACCTCGGCTGTTAGATATCTCTCTCCATTACACACTAGTAAAATTTTAAAATGCCATTAGGTCTATTTAAACTCATGACAGCTCTATAATATGTATGGGAAAAATCCTTTAGGAAATGTAACTATACAAATATATTTTTATTAATGCACCAGTAATGCTTTTTTGTTTGGGTTTTGTTATTATTTGTTTCATTTACTACAATTAAATGCATGGAGAAAGGTGCAGAGCATAACGAATTAATAATAGTTCAGTCCTATTCATAATTGTCTGGAAACTAAAATGCGCTTGATCCAGGCCATAGTCTTTGCAATGACTTCCTATGCATCAGAAAGCTGGACAATGACCAGGGAGGATAGAAGGAGAATTGATGCCTGTGAGCTGTGGTGCTGGAGAAGAGTATTGAATATACCATGGACTGCTAGGAGAACAGACAGGCTCATCCTTGAGAGGGTGAGATCAGGCTGCTTCTTGGAGATAAGGATTCTGAGACTTCGTCTGACGTACTTTGGACATGTTGCAAGGAGGAACCAGTCCTTGGAAAGTGGCACCATGCTTAGGAGGATGGAAGGACAGCACAAGAGAGGAAGACACTCAATGAGAGGGATTGATTCAGTGACTCTAGTTATTGCGGTAGGTGTGTCAGAGATAATAAGGTTGGCACAGAATAGAGCAGGTTAGGGCTATTGTACATAGAGTCACTATGAGTCGGCTCAAAGCACATAACAGCAACAACAACATCCAAAATGGTTGAGGGGAGTGCTGGGAGGAATCAGAATCCTTTTAGGAAATTGCTTATATGAAGCTGGTGTACAACGTAGAGCATTTCTCAGTTAATATTCAAGAGCTACCGACAGCCATGTTCAAATCCTTCCCTTTGTCCACCAAACTAACTCTATTGTTTCTACAATGGTAACTCCTAATGAACAGTTACTAGAAAGGCTGTTTTCTCATCATGTATACCGCGTGTCTCCATCTTGCCAAAAAAAAACAAAAAAAACCCACAAACCAAAACCATTGCTGTCTTGCCTTGGGCCACTCTCCGGTCAAGTTAAGGCTCCTATCTGATCATTTATATCTCATAATTCAGTCTAGTCCAGGACAGGCCTCCCTTTCTGCCCTACTCAGAACAGCAATCACCAGCATTTCAGGCAAAATGTATCCAAATAAAATAACCAGACTTTAGGAAGCAGTCCTTGAAATTTCAATGTATTTCAATGACAGCAAATGCTACAACCTGTTTAGCTTTGGGTGGACAGGAAGCGTATGGCTTGATAAATGGCAGGCACTTATATTTACATCAATTGCACCTCTCCAAATAATACTGCAGTGCTGATGCCTAGGACAGGATTTATGCTGGAAATTCAATTTGGTGGCTGAACTGAAGCAAGTATTTACAATCTTTTCCTGAAAGCCTCTTTCTCGAGCCCTCCTCCAATGTCAACTCTATGGAAGGTACTAAAGATAGATGAGATTGGCGATAAACCTGAGTTGTTTGTTGATGGCTAGCCGAAGGCTATCTTCTATACATTAAACTGAGATGGAGCTATTTATAATATTTATTCATTCCGTCCTTCATTTGTTGCTCATCAACTCAATTAGTATTTATGATTTGTCAGGTTATTATCTGATACTCCTTAGGTGGTGCAAATGCTTAATGCACTTGACTACTTACTGATTCAAAATAACCCAGAGGTGCCTCAGAAAAAAGATCTGGCAGTGCAAGTTACCAAAATACTAATTGAAAGTCATGTAGACTTTCTAGCAACAGTTATCATTATTATATGAAAGTGATCTAAAAAAGTGACTAAAGAAATGTTTAAAAGATAATTTTAAATTTGTTTACACTGTAAAACCTATTTTAATTCTCGGCCAAAATATTTTGTCATTTTATCAACAGAGCCTAAATATTGAAATAAATCACCTATGAAACTCTGTTTTAGATTATGATTGTGTGATATAACCTCATTAAGACCCTAATGGATGTTTATGTAGTATTCTATAAGAAGAATCAACAGACACATTTAAAACTACCCCAGGGTATATTCTAATATATCTTGTTTGTGTGATTTTATTCAAAGTAGACTGGTTTCACGCAGCTCATAAAAAGATGTAAAGAGACTATGAAAAACTTCCGTTTCCAACAGTTTCGTGGCTGGATTCCAAATAACTCAGCCTCTAAAAACAATAAAAATTACTAGAAAAATTCTTAAAAGTTTCTTTCAAAATGCATCAAATGAATAAGAAAAATTTAAAAGACTGACCAAAAATTAAGTAGAAGCTAGGATTCAGAGAAAAGAACAGAGCATTAAAGCCCACCCACATTGTCCAAAGATGTGGGCAAACTTCATTGTTATGCCTCCTGAATAGTAGGCCTAGAAAAGACACTAAGAATAAAACACAATGTTAGGGGCTTCCACAGTAGAGACTTCCATAGACAACACCACTGCATTAAGTTGTTTCACAATTACTATGCTCTCAAGGAATGGATAAATTAGAATTAAATCTACACAGCCCTCTACCAAGGATAGCAAGAAAATATTACTTACTAAATGTCAGTGCCAACTGGCCAAGTGAAAATTCTCCACTGAAAGTCCTTAACAGGCATCTGGTAGGTTTCACAGCTATTGTTGTTGTTTTGATTTGCCCTTTATTATCATTTTTATGACAGTTTACAGAGCCCATTGGTTCATATTCCATCCAAGCATCCATACATACTTTACTTCATAACATTGATTACATTCCCCGCCTTTTTTCATCACCCTCCCAACTATTTCTCTGTGGTTCTTGTTTCCATGCACTGTTCTATCCTCTCCCGTTATGCCTCTTGAGTTTAATCCATGCACAAGTTCCTCCCTGGTAATTTTTTGTGGCTGATTCTTCCTGGATATTTTTTGCCTGCATGTTGTAACACAAAGGTGAGTTCACTTCCTTCCTGGGGTTTTGTAGCCCAAATTCACACACTATGTGAATAGTCTGAAAAGCCTCATGCAGAGAATGTAATGAAAAATTCTATTTACTTGACAGTTCCCCTAAATTCTTAGGGAAATATCAGAATTGTATCAGATGAAATAATAAAAAAATTGAGTTCACAGTCAAAAACTACAAAATACACAAGGAATCAAAAATATAGAAAAATAATTTCTAGAGATTGTGTTGTTGTTGTTATTGATTGTTTCTGAGTCAAGTACGACTCATAGCAACCCTATGAAGAAAAGACCTGAAGCCTTTCTAAACCATTGTCATTTTTCCAAGTTCAAAGAGTTTCCAGAGGCATGTAGTTTAGAAAGTGGATACCACTCCTGCTTCCAAACCTGTCTTAAACTGGAAGCTCCACCAAACACTGTCCACCAGGGGCAACCATTATGGCATTTGACACCCCAATGGCACAAGGTTCAGCATCAGAGCTAACCTAGATTACCTCAGCACAACAAATTGACCAAAGAGCGCTGTATAACTTAGAAGAATGTTCCTCTAAAATATAATAACAAGAGGCCTGAAGGCCACAGGCCTGAAGATCCAACCAACTAAATACTAGGGCCCTCCAGGAGGTCTTGTTCACTCTAAACAAGAGGCTAAAATAAAAAATAATCAAACATTCTGTATGTCCCTCAACCAAAACAAGAGCATCCATCTTACAGAGTCCCTATGCCAGTTTTCAAAATGGAGACAGGGAACTCCTCTTAAATACCAGATTCCAAATTCCAAAAAGATTGTTATTGTTGTTCTTGTTGTTATGTGTGGTTGGTTGAGTCACCTGTGTCTCATGGCGATCCTATGTACACAGCCCTAAAACCTGCTCTATTCTGTGCCAGTCTTACTGTCTCTGACACACCTTCCCCTATTTCCCCTGTCACTGAATTAATCCATCTCATCGGGGGTCTTCCTCTCTTGCTTTGTCTCTCCATCCTCCCAAGAATGGCGTCTGTCTCCAAGGACTTGTCCCTCCTTGCAACATGTTCAAAGTATGTCAGACGAAGTTTCAGAATCTTTGCCTCTAAGAAGCAGACCAAAATGGATGTCAGAAGAGACTCTGAATATTGCACTAGAGAACCTAGAAGCCAAAACAGAGGGAAGAAATCAAGATAGTTAGGAGCTGTACAGAATATTAGAAAGGGTAGCCTGGGAAGACAAAGTATTAAAATGAAATGTGGAGTCAGATCTGGAGTCAGAAAATCAAAGGGGCTGAACTCGCTCAGCATTTCTTAAGCTCAAGGAACTGAAAAACAAATATTATCATTTGGGATAACGATAAATGTAAAGAAAACAGTATGCTTAAAATGCAATTAGTTCGAAATCCAAGTGTGAAAAATAAATTGATACAGGCAAGGTTCATTAGTGGACGTTAGAAATACTGGACAAAAGTTTGAAAAAGTAGAATGTATTTGCATAGAAAGTCTGGCAGTCTACTTACTTAAAACCACAGCTACTGACACCACCATTGAGCAGTTCTACTCTGACATTATCATACTTTGAAAATTGCTTTGACAGCAATGAAATTTCTAGTTCCTTTGTAACTCCCTAATTCTAGATACTCGCAACTACTAAAAAAAAAAACAACCCAAAAAAACCCCCCACAAACCCAAACACCCACAAACACATGCCTTTGAGTCATTCTGACTCATAAGTGGACACTAATTGGTTTTCCAAGACTGTAAATCTTAACAAGAAGAGAATGCCCATCTTTCTCCCATGGAGCTGCTGATGCATTTGAACGATTGACAGATCTGAACTGCCAGAGAGGCTCAGCCTTTGGATTAGCAGTGCACAAACTACAGACAACATCACCAGAGCTCCTTCTTCAAACTACTAGTGATTGTCTAAATAACAAATCTTGCCTAGAGCCTTTCCAGATTTTTCCAAATAGTTCTAGAGCTCTTTTTCTCTTCAAGAATGCATGTGTCTTCATTCCCTCAGCCTTCATGACAGCCTCAGCTTCCCTCAGAAGTAGGCCTTGTCTAATCTGATGGCATAGACTTTGGAGGTTACACAGCTAACTCCAAGGTCAAGTCTCTCTGATAATTCAAACCCACCAGCAGCTCCATTGACAGAAAGATAAGCATCTCCTCTCTCAGAAACCAATAGAGGGTCAACAGAAAATTTTGAGTTTGATGTCATTCTAGTATCTTCAACGCACAGCACAATGTATAATATACGGAAATGCGATTGTTGGTATTATTGAGTACTGTCGAGTTGAAATTAACTAAGAACCAATCCGCCAGTGAGTTTTCAGAGGCAGTAAATCATAAGGGAGAAGACTGTCTATTTCCCTTTTGCTGAGTAGCTGGTGGATTTGAACTGTTTGTTTTTGGATTGGTAGCACAACTCCTTTCCCCTAAGCCACCAGAAGGTGGCGCGGGGGTGGGGGGAGATTTAAAAAATATGAATTGGCAGAGAGATAACGTTCTTGTGGAAGGAGAGTAATAATGCAGAGCTGCTTTTCACTTGGGAGGAGGAGGCAGTAGGTTGGATGAGTATTTGAGAACTTTATTTTCCTGTGGTATGGTCAAATAACTGATAGAATTCGTCAAAGTACATAAAAAGACAAACTAATGGTTTGTTGTTGTTGTTGTTATGTGCCCTCGAGTCGTTTCCGACTCATAGCGACCCTATGCACAACAGCCCTAAACCCTGCT
>NW_006400560.1:17676-20195 GCF_000299155.1 Elephantulus edwardii | reverse complement strand
TTTTGGTAGGACTGTCATTTTCACAATATTGAGTCTTCCTATCTATGAGCAGGGCAAATTGCCAATTTTTAATTTATTTCTCTTGCCTAATTCTATATTTGTTGTTGTTGTGTGCCATCAACTTGAACTGACTCATTGCTTATCTGTGGCACTTTCTTATAAATTGTAAACTGCATGGGAGAAGATTTTCCATTACTCTCCCATTAAGCAGCTAATGGTTTGGAACTGAACACCTTAGTTTTGGCAGTGCACTTTTTTACAGCTAGACTACCAGAGCTCCCTAATAGCGACATCTAGAATCTTGGAAATCATCTTGAATAAAGTGGTAGTAGCAGGCATTTTTGTCTTGTTCAAGATAGTGGTGGAAAGTTTGCAATCTTTCATACTTAAATATCATTATTAGCTATGATATGTTTCAACTAACAGATGCAGCCCTGGATGTGCTCACCAGTATATGACAAGAAATTTGGAGGACAGCAACTTGGCTGACTATCTAGAAGAGATTCCTATCTGTCCCCATTCCCAAGAAAGTGGATCCAACAGAATTGAAAAACTATTAGGACAGTACATTAACAGGGAACTACCAGAAATCCAAGCTGGTTTTATAAGATGCTGTGGCACTAGGGATATCACTGCTGATGTCAAATGAATTCTGGTTTAAAATAGAGAATTCCAGAACAAAGTCTACTTGTGCTTTCTTGACTATGCAAAGGCATTAGACAGTGTGGATCATAAATTATAACTAACATTGAAAACTGAAATCCTGAAACACTTATTTGTACTTTTAGAGAATCTATACTTAAAGCAAGAGGCTGTTGTCTGAATAGAACAAGGAAACACTGCATGGAAGGGTGTGCACAAAGGTTGTATCCTTTCTCCATACCTATTCAATTTGTATATTTAGCAAATAATTGGCTAAGCTGGACTCTATGAAGAAGGATGTGGCACCAGGATTAGAGGAAGACTCATTAACAATCTGTGTTATTACAGATGACACAACTTTGCTTGCTGAAAGTGAAGAAGATATGAAATATTTGCAACAGAAGATCAAAGATTACAGTTTTCATTATGGATTGCATCTTAACATCAAGTAAACAAAGGTTTTCCTTATAGGACCAACAATCAACACTGTGATAAATGGAGAAAAAAATTGAAGCTGTCAATGATTTCATCTTGTTTGGATCAACAATCAAGACTCTTGGAACAAGAAGTCAAGAAATCAGGAGAGGTATTGCACTGGGCAATTCTGCTTTCAGGGACCCCTCCAGAATGCTGAGGAGTAATGATGTCAGTTGGAAGACTAAGGTGCACCTGACTGAGACCATGATCTTCTCAATCACAGGCTATGCATCAGAGCTGGACAATGAATAAGGATAACAGAAGAAGAATCAATGTCTTTGAATTGAAGAGAACAAACAGATGTGTCTTGCAAAGGATGCAGTCAGAGTGTTCCTTGGAAGCAAAATAGGCAAAGATTCATCTTTCATACTTTGGACATGTAGCTACGTGAGGTTATTGCTTGGAAAGGGACATCATGCTCAGAAAGATGGAGGGTTAGCTAAGGAGAGGAAGACCCCCAATGAGATGGATTGACACAGTGACATCAGCAGTGGGCTCTAGTGTGTCAGAGATGGTGAAGATGGCACAGGATAGGGTAGAATTTAGATCAGCTGTTCACAGGGTGACCATGAGTCACACTCAACCGGACAGCACCTAACAACAACAATCATATGTATTTTTTCAGGACCTTTTTTTTTTATGGAAAAATTGCCACTGTTTCTAATTGGCTATTTTCCAGTAAAAAGAGGTTACTGTTAGTTGCCATTGAGTTGAATATGACTCATAGATATGCTAAGAATAAAAGATCTGAACCCTGTCCTATCCTGTGCCAATTTCACAATCTCTGACACACTAGTGCCCACTTCTGAAGTAACCATGTCAGTCTATTTCATTGGGGGTCTTCCTCTCCTTCCCCATCCTCCCACCTTTCCAAATATCATGTCCCTCTCCAAAAAAATACCTCTCCTTGCAACATGCCCGAAGTATGTGAGGTGAAGCCTAATCATCCTTGCCTCCAAAGAGCACTCCGGCTACACCCTCTTAAAGATAAATTTGTTCTCTTGGCAGTCCATGGATGTTCAGTGCTTTTTTCCAACCCTACAGCTCAAAAGCATCAATTCTTCTGTCATCCTTATTCGTTATCTCGCTCTCAGATCCATAGCAAATTACTGAAAAAACATGGCCAGAATGAGATGGACTTAGTCCTCACATTAACATCATTACTGCTCAATAATTTGGAGAAGTCTAACTGCAGACTTTCCCAGTGCAATATGTCTCATGATTTCCTAACTATTGACATGATCATTTGGATTTTGTTTTTAGTTCTATGAACAAAGGGTTTTGTATGAATTGCTTTTTATATGTTGAACAAATAATGCATTATGAAATAAATCTTACTTGGTCATAGCGTAAAGTCCTTCTTACACTGATGTTGTTGTTATGTGCCGTTGAGTCACTTG
>NW_006400560.1:15511-16326 GCF_000299155.1 Elephantulus edwardii | reverse complement strand
CTGTTGGGTCACCCTTCTTTGGAATGTGAACAAATATAGATCTCTTCCAGTCAGTTGGCCAAGTGGTTGTTCTCCAGATTTCTTGGCACAACTTGTTGAGCATATCCAGGGCAGCCTTCTTACATTATCATGCATTTAATTTGTTAGAATATTATTGAATATTATTACATTATATTGGCTTAATCTACACTTGTAATATCTTTGGGTTTTGTATCACAGTAATACTGGATGAATTGAGAAGTATGCCTGCTATTTTGGGGGAAAAAAATTGGATATTTTGCTAATAATTCTTCTTAAAATCATTAACCAAAAAAGAATAGCCAGTGGCACAATCTAGTTAGTTATGGACTATTTGTGGGGAGTATTTCATTACTAATCCGATTTCTTTGCTGCTTCTTCTTGTGTCATTGGCATAACATGTTTTGAGTATGTTTTCCAATGTTGTTGTTGTTATGTGTTGTCGAGTCACCTTTGAATCATAGCAACCCTCTGTAAAACATCTCTGAAATCTGCCTTGTCTTGAGTCAGTCTCACTGACTCTGACACACCTACCCCCCTATTACCCCAGTTATTTTATCAATCCATCTAATCTGGGGTCTTCCTCTCCTGTGCTATCTCTCCACCCTTTTGAGAATGATGTCTTTCTCCAAGGACTGTCTCTCTTGGCCACGTGCCCAAAGTATGTGAGATGGAGTTTCAAAATCCCAGCCTCCAAGGAGAAACTTGGTTTCACCCTCTCCAAGACAGACCTATTTGTTTTCTTGGCAGTCCATGGTATGTTCAAGGCTCTTCTCCAGCACCACAGCTCAAAGGCA
>NW_006400560.1:2409-14130 GCF_000299155.1 Elephantulus edwardii | reverse complement strand
TCCCATTCATCTATTTTATCTTCTCCTCGTTGTAGGTAATCTTTGTTTTCTTGATGTTGAGCTTCAGTCCACATAGAAGACTACTCAAATGCAACTTCAAATTAAAGCTCAAGAAGGTCAAATCAAATCCACAGGAATCAAAATTTTATCTTGAATCTGTCCCACTTGAATTTAAAAACCAACTCAAGAATAGGTTTGAGGATTTAAACGCTAATGAACAAAGATGAGCTGAGCTGTGGGAGGATATCAAGAATATCATCCACAAAGAATGCAAAAGCTCATTACAAAGAGAGAGGAAGAAAATAAAAATGGAGATCAGAAGAGACTTCCTCCAGTACTAATTCCAAATTCTTCTTCATATAGTCCATCTTCTTGAAATCTTTGCTCAGCATAGAGATTGAACTGGTAGGGAAAAAGAATACAACCCTGATGCACCTTTCCTGATTTTAAACTATGTAGTATTCTCTTATTCTGTTTGGACAAGAACTTTTTTTTTACATGTATCAAACATTATTTTTATTATGGTATTACATTTTAATTTTTTTCCCTTTAATTTCTAATTCTGCTCAACAAATTTTCAAACATGTTAATGCTTACTTTCTTGGTTTTTGGTTTGCATACAAAGTGCATATACATTATATTGCACACTATCCTTCATTCACATTTTGTTTCATATAATCATTCTCATTCATTATGTGTTATAAAATTAATCACAGTTAAAACATGCCCATCATTACCTTGTTTCTCCATATCCTCACCAGAGCCTTCCCATTTGCTTTACTCCCTCTCTGGCTCATTCACCAAATTGTCCGCCCCTATGAGTCACCCTCCTGCCCTCCCTCACCACTCTGTTCTCACCCCTTCCCTTCTTGGATTCCCCATACATGTTTTACTAGTTATTCTTTTGTTTATACGATAATGGTCCTTGTGTTGTTGTTGTTGTTGTTCTTATGTGTTGTCAAGTCACTTGTGACTCATAGCGACCCTATGTACAACAGCCCTAAAACCTGCTCTATCCTGTGTCAGCTTTACTGTTCTGACATACCTACCCTCATTACCCCAGTCACTTCATCAACCCATGTCATAAATGGTCTTCCTCTCTTTCTCTACCTCTCCACCATTCCAAGCATGAAGTCCCTCTCCAAGGACCAGTCACTTTTTAAAATGCCCCAAGTATGTCAGATGAAGCTTCAGAATTTTTGCCTCCAAGGAGCAAGGTGGCTTCAACCTCTCTAGGCCAAACCTCTTTGTTCTCCTGGCAGTCCATGATATATTCAGTACTCTCCTTCACCACTACAGCTCAAAGGCTTCAATTCTTCTTCTATCATTCCTAGTCATCATCCAGCTCTCTGATGCATAGTAAGCAATAGTGAACAATATGGCTTGGATAAGGCACACTTTAGTCTCCAGAGTGACATCATTGCGCTTCCATATTCTGGAGAGGTTCCTGACAACCGACTTTTCCCAATGCAATTTGTCTCTTGATTTCCTGGCTACTGGCATCAAGACTATTGATTGTAGAGCTAAGCAAACTAAAGCTGCTAACAATCTCAATCTCTTCACCATGTGTCATAATGTTGCCAATTGACCCAGTGGTGAGAATCTTTGTTTTCTTGATGTTGAGCTTCAATTTATATTGAAGGCTGCAGTCCTTGATCTTCTGCAGCAAGTGATTCAGGTCCTCCTCAGTTTCAGCAAGCAGGGTTGTGTCATCTGCATAATGCAGGTTGTTGATGAGTCTTCGTCCAATCCTGATGTCACATTCCTCCTCTTACAACTCAGCCTCCCAGATGATCTGTTCTGCATATAGATTGAAAAGGTATGGGGACAGAATACATCCCTGGCTTACACCCTTCCTGATACTTAATCATGCAGTTCTTTTCTGTTCTGACAAATGCCTCTTGGTCCAAGTATAGGTTTCACATAAGCACTAGCAAATGTTCTGGAATTCCCATTCTTCTCAGTGACAGCCGCCATTTGTTGTGATACAGTAAAATGCCTTTGCTTAATCAATGAAACACATAAGACATTCCTCTGGCACTCTCTGCTTTCAGCCAAGATCCATCTAACATTAGCTATAATATCCCTAATACCACAGCCTCTTCTAAACCCAGCCTGCACATCTGGCAGAGGTCTTATATAATGGTGTTATGCAGTATTTATTCTTATGAGACTGAGCTGTTCACTCAGCATAATGTCATCAGTCTCTCTCAAGTTATGTAGTAATTTTCAAATTCGTTGTTCCTGAATGCTGTGTACTACTTCCTAGTGTGAATGTACCACAATTTCTCAATCTATTCAATTGTGGCTGGACATTTGGGCTGTTTCCATGTTCTTGACAACTGTGAATAATGCTGCTATGAACATTAGTATGAAAATCTGTTTGTGTCTCAGTTCTAATTTCCTTGGAGTATATTCATAGGATTGGAAGAGCTGTCATACAGAATTTCTATGTTGAACTTTTGAGGAAATTCCAAATTGCCTTTCAGAGTAGTTACAATCCTACCAACAGTGTATGAAATTTCTGTCTCTCTGAATCCTCTCCAACATTTATTGCTTTGTGTCTTATTAAACTTTGCCATTGCTACTTAGGTGAGATGGTATTCCATTGTAGTTTTGATTCATATCTGTCTTATTTTCAGTGATTTTGAGCATTTCTTCATGTGTCTGTTGGCCATCCGAATGTCTTCTTCTGTGAAAAGTCTTTCCATGTCTCTTGACCTTGTTACAATTGGGTTATCAGTCTTTTTCTTGTGAAGGCCCTGCAGTAGTCTTTAAAATTTCATTATGAGACACTTTTCTGAAATGGTATTGCCAATTTTTTTTTATGAGTCAGTAAGTTTTGTGTTTTCAGCCTATTGGAAAACATTTTTTTATGTGCACAGGGATTTCATCTCTAGAAGGTCCCATTTATCAATTTTATTCTGGCCTCATTGTGGATTTCTAGCTATATTTCACAGCTTCTTTGTACTACAGATGAGTCCGGCTAAGCTTGGTCCCAATATGTCTCTTTTGATGTTTGTGGTTTGGGGTGTTTTGCCTAGGTCTCTGAACTACCTTGAGTTGATTTATTTTGTGTATAGTGAGAGGTGAGGATCCTCCTTCAGTGTTCTGCAGGTAGCAATCCAGTTTTCCAGCACCATTGATTGAAGAGGTTGTCATTTCCCTATTTGATAGATTTTGTTCCCTTGTCAAGTATCAGTTGACCATACATAGATGGGTTAATTTCTGGGTTCTTGATTCTGTCCCATTGTTCTGTGTGCTTGTTACTGTAGTAGTACCATGCTATTTTGTTTGGTTATTACAGCTGTACAGTAGCTTTTGAGTTTAGGGAGTGCTATGCCTCTCACTTCATTCTTGTTTTTTAGTAGTTGCTTTGCTTATTTGGGGTCTGTTTCTTCTCCAAATAAACTTGATGACTGCCTTTTTTATCTACTTGGAAAACGAATTTGGTATCTGAATTGGGACTGTGTTACAAACAAGTAGATTGTTTTTGGTGGGACAGATATTTTCACCCTACATGAACAGAGAACATTTTTTCCATTTATTTTGGCTTTTTCTTTCCGTGTGTGTGTGTGTGTGTGTGTGTGTGTGTGTGCGTACCATCGAATCAGATTCGACTGGTACAGGAGGAGACTGCCCCTCCTTCTACAGTAGAGTATCTGGTGGATTTGAACCACATGCTTCTGGGATTGCAGCGCAGCTTCTTGCCACTAGGCCATCAGAGCTCCCTTACTTGGTTTTATACTGTTTCTTGCAGGAGCTGTTTGTATTATCTTTGTAAAGGTCTTTTGTGTCTCTAGTTAGGTTTATTCCTAAGTATCTCAGGTTCTCATTGGCTGTTATAAATGGTATTGTTTTCTTCTATTTCTTCTCTGTGTTCTGTTACTGTAGACAAATCCCACAGCCTTGTAGCCTTGTATCCTGCCACTCTACTAAATTAGTCTGTAAGATTGGGGCTTTGTTGTTTTTGTTTTTGTTGAGTCCTTGGGGCTTTCTGTGTACACTATCATATCATTGGCATATAGCAACAGTTTCACTATCTCTTTGCCAATCTGAATGCTTATTTCCTTCTTTTGCACATACTTTCAATACAATATTGAAGAGGAGTGGTGATTATGGACATCCTTGTCTGGTCCTTGTTTACAAGGAGGCTTTTAGTCTTTCTCCAATGAGAATGATGTTAGCGCTTGGTTTTGCGTACGTTGTTGTTATTAAGTACTGTCAAGTCATAAGCGACCCTATGAACAAAAGTCCTGGACACCTCCTGTACAGCTTTCGTCCTTTCTCCAGGTCCATAGGGTTTCCAGAGGCAAGCTATTGTGGAAGTGGATGCCACTCCTGCTTCCAAGCTTGTTTTAATCGGGGAGCTTCACCAAACATTGTCCACCACGGGTAACCATTCTCACATTTGAGTCGTCAGTGTCACAGTGTTCGGCTTCACAGCAACCACGAATTACCTCTGTACAGCAAGTGGACATACCAGAGTTACATAACCTAGAAGAATGTTTCACCAAAAATAATTAAAGGTAGGTCTGAGGAGCGTGGAGTAGAGTCACGTACCTTTGGCTTGGAAGCATGGCTTTCTGTCCACTAGTCCAATTGCTCTCTCTCTCTACTTTTCAAAATGTTGAGGAAATTCCCTTCTATTCCTAGTTTGCTGAGTGTTTTGATCAGGAAGGGGTGTTGGATTTTGCCAAAGGCCTTTTCTGCATCAATTGCTAGGATCATGAGGTTCTTGTTATTTGCTTTGTTAATGTAGTGAATTCTGTTGAATTTCTTTTTTATTTTCATGTTGAACCGTTTTTGCATGTTGTTGTTGTTGTTATGTGCCATAGAGTCGCTTGTGACTCATAGCGACCCTGTGTACAACAGCCCTAAACTCTGTTCTGTCCTGTGCCAACTGCACTGTCTCTGACACTCTCACCCCAGTTACGCCAGTCACCGAAGCAATCCACCGCCTCATAGAGGGCCTTCCCCTCCTGCGCTGTCCCTCCACCCTACCAAGCATGATGGCCCTCTCCAAGGACCGGTCTCTCCTCACAACATGTCCAGAGTATGTTAGACGGAGCCTCAGAATCCTTGCCTTCAAGGAGCCATCCAGTTTAACCTTTCCAGGATGAATCTGTTTGTTTTCCTAGCAGTCTATGGTACTCTCAATACTCTCCTCCAGCACCACAGCTCAAAGGCATCAATTCTCCTTCTATCCTTCTTGGTCATTTTCCAACTCTCTGATGCATAACAAGTGATTGCAAAGACCATGGCCTGTATCAGATGCACCTTAGTCTCCAGAGAGACACCATTGCTCTTCAGTATTTTGGAGAGGTCCTTAACAGCAGACTTTCCCATGGCAATGTGCCTTTTAATTTCCTGGCTACTGGTGCCAAGAATGTTGACTGTGGAGCCAAGCAAACTAAAACTGTGAACAATCTCAATCTCTTCACCATTCATCCTGATGCTGCCAATTGGTCCGGTGGTGACTTGTTATGAATCCCACTTGGTCATGATTTTTTTTATGATTTTTTTAATGCATTGTTGGATTCTACTGACCAGAGTTTTATTAAGGATTCTTAAATCTATACTCATAAGAGAAATTGGTCTGTAGTTTTCTTTTGTGGTACTAACTTTGCCCAGTTTTGGTATTAGGGTAATGCTTGAATCATACAATGGCTCTGGGAGTGCTCTTCCTTTTTTCTATTTTTTTAAAAAATAATTTAATTAGAATTATCTTCTCTGAATGTTTGGTAGAATTCAGCCATGAAGCCATCTGACCCAAATTTTTTGTGGGGAAGTTTTTCTATGACCTGCTTAATTTCTTCTTTTGTAATGGGTGTGTTCAAGTGTTCTACAACTTGTTTGTGTCAGTGTGGGTAGGGCATGAGTTTCAAAGAATTTGTCCATTTTCTCTAGGTTTTCAATTTTATCAGAATACAGCTTTTCATAATATTCTGATAGTATTGACTTAATTTCATCTGGTTCTATTTTTATATCATCTTAATCACTAATTAATCAAGTTATTTGTTCTTCTCTCTTTTTTCTTTTCTTTGTTAATTTTGCAAATGTTTTGTCAGTTTTACCGACCCTTTCAAAAAACCAGCCTTTGGTCTTATTGATGGTTTCAATTGTTTTTCTAGTTTCTATCTCATTTATTTCAGCTTCTGTTCTTTTTTTTAAATTTTAAATTATTATTAAATTTTATCAGCTTTTGTTCCTATAATTTCTTTTTTTTCTACATGTTGTGGAGTTAGATTGTTCTTTTTCTATTTGATATAGGTGTGGCATTTTCTTTTGTTTATTTCTTCCATTTTTTCATGTATGTGTCTATTGCTAAGAACTGCCCTCTGAGGACTGCCTTAGCTGTTATCCCAGAAATTTTTTTACGCTGTGCATTCATTTTTATTTGTTTCTGAGAACTTTTAAATGTCATTCTTTTTTCCTCTATTACCCAACCATGTTCTAGTTTTATGGTTCTGTGGTCTGAGAAGACACTTTGTATTATTTCAATGCTTTGTAGTGTGTTGAGGCTTGCTGTGTTACCCAATTTATGATCAATTCTGGAGAATGTACCATGTACACTTGAGAAGAAAGTAAACTGACTTCTACTCGAGTGTACTAACCTGACTACATCCACAAGGTTGAGTTGTCTGATTGTATAGTTTAGATTGTGTGCTTATTTGTTAAGTTTTAGTCGACCTATTACTTCATGTGAGTAGTGTGTTAAAGTTTCCCACCACTGTTGTGGTGCTATTTCTTTCTTCAATTCTGTTAACCTTTGTTTTATGTGTTTTGCAGGTCTATCATTTGTTGCATAGATGTTGACCAAGTTCATATCTTTTTTTATCTAGTGTGTCTTTATTCATTATTTAGTGCCCTTCCTTATCTTTTAGGGTGGTTTTCATCCTGAAGTCTCTTTTATCAGAGATCAGTACTGCCCCTCCCGCAATTTTGTGGATGTAGTTTGCTTGCTTTATTTGTTTCCAGTTTTTTATGTATAGTCTTTCTCTTCATTTATTAGATGAGTCTCTTATAGGAAACATATTGATGGGCTTTTTTTCCATTTCTCTCTTAATTGGTGCATTTAGTCCATTCACAATATATATGATTTGTTGTTTTGTTCATATAAAAACTGGTTTATTTACAAAGCTGGGATCCTCACTTCTACAGGTTATTTCGGGGACTGGAGTCTCATTTATCTGTGCTAGAATGGGCTTAGTAGTTGGAGCTTCCATGTGGCTAGCCTGGGCTTCCTCAGAACATGGTTGCCTCAGCAGAGCCATACTTGGATATGTGTGTGTGTGTGTGTGTGTGTGTGTGTGTGTGTGTGTTGGTGGATTTTTTTATTTTTTAAATTCTTGTAGCTCATTAGCAACAGTTTCAATTCTTCTATCTTTTGTATTTTCTTCCATAATTGTGCAAGTTCCTCATTATTGATATACTTTTTCTGGCTATCTGTCTCTGGAATATTCATTTTTTCTTTTGGCTACCTGCCTCTGGAGTATTCACATTTTTTCTTTTCTTTCTTTCTTTTTTTTTATATTACTCTAATATATTCATCCTGGAGAGGGTAGAGCCAGGCTCCTCTGTGGAGGCAAGAATTCTGAATCTTGGTCTGACATACTTTGGACGTATTGCAAGGCGGGATCAGTCCATGAAGAGGGATGTCATGCTTGGAAGGGTGGACGGATAGCGCAAGAGAGGAAGACCTTCGATGAGCTGGATTGATTCAGTGACTGGGGTAATGAGGGTAGGTGTATCACAGACAGTAAGATTGGCACAGGATAGAGCAGGGTTTAGGGCTGTTGTACATAAGATCATTATGAGTTGCAGGCAATTCAATGGCACATAACAACAACAACTGATATATTTACAAAGTTTAAATACATTGTTTTTCACAAAAGATGTTTTCCATTTTCTTCACCTCACCCACCTATGGAATTGTGCAACCGTACGATTAATACCCTATCCCCCCATTTTCACCCTTCTGTTTCCACCCTCCTTGCCTCCTCTCCCTTGGAAGTATTTGGGGTTTTCTTTAATGCCTTCCATTGTTTCTTCCAGCATTTGTTTCTTCTTCTGTAGCTTTTCAAATAACTCTACAACAATATATTTCTTTTGGTTCTCTGCCTCTCAGGTATTCACTTTATTTTTCACTTCAATCTATTTCTTCCATCATTTGTAGTTTCTCCTGTAGCTGTTCAAATCACTCTGTATCTCTATCTCTATCTCTTTATCTATATATCTATCAATTGATAGATAGATCTTCTTGCTTTGTTTATTGTGGAGAAAGCTTATTTTTTTCAGAATGTTTGAAGCAGCCTGGTGCTTTCTTGACATCATGTAAAGGGTTTTTGTTGTTTGTTTGGGTTTTTTAGTAAGTGCTAGGCCATTTCTTTTGTGTCTGTGTAAGTTGTTGACTTCTAATACTGGTGGTTTTGATTTATTGTCAGGTTACAATGTTGTAATTATAGGGTGAGGCTATCACTGGGGAGTTTTCTGGGAAGTGTTGTCTTTTCTAAATTCCTTTAGGTTCTCTCTTGTCTGCAATGCAGCCCTGCAGGAATCTTGCCTTACTGTAATCCACTCTCTCAACTCTATTATCCTTCTGTCTATGGAGTGGCACAATGGTGCGAGAGGACAACAACTTCTTGGTATAAGTTTCACATAAGCACAATTAACTGTTCTGGGATTCCCACTGTTCTTAATTCTATCTAAATTTGTTATAATCCTCACAGCCAAAGCCTTTACATCATCAATAAAACAAAGCAAACAGTTTTCTGGTATTCTTTGCTTTCAGAGACAGACTCAATCTGGCATCAACAACAACATCCCTTGCCTCTTCTGAATTCAGCTTAAATGATTTGCAAGTTTCTTGCTGATGTATCATTCCAACCACTTAAAAAAGTCTTTTTCATAATCTTCAGTTTTTACTTGCATGTGGTATTAATGAACAACTTGATAAGGTGCACCTAATCCTAATTCAATCACTTGTTATGCATCTAACAGCTCAATAATGAATAAGGATACAGAAGAATTGATGCCTTTGAGTTTTAGAGTTAGAGAAGACTGGTGAATATCCCATGGACTGCCAAAAGAACAAACATGTATCGGGAAAAGTGCAACTAAAGTGCTCCTTGGAGGCAAGTGTGGTGAAGCTTCATCTCTCATACTTTGGATATTTAGCTAGGAGAGGATATTCCTTGGAAAGGTATATGATGTTTGGAAAGGTGAAGGGTCAACAAGAGAGGAAAAAATCTAATAAGGTGGACTGACATACTGCAACAACGGACTCAAGTGCATTAGGGATGATGTGGATGGCACAGGATAGAAAGGGATTCAGGTCTGTTTTTTATAGGGTCACTGTCATTGTCAACTGGACAGCACCTAAGAACACCACCACCACCATTCTGTTGGATCCCTTTTTTTGAAAGTAATGAGAACAAGTATCAATGTCTTCTTGTCACTTGTTAGGTTCCAAATTTTACTAATAAGTTACCTAGAAAAACTTGTTTTATTGCAGTCTTGTATAATCGTGTAATAAATTGAATGGTATGTACTTTTCACTGATTTTGTAAATTGAATGGTATGTACTTTTCACTGATTTTGTAACTCCTTTATGCGTTGTGGGCCTAATATTGTTAATTTTTCCCATCTAGATATCTGCCTTTAACCCTCTTTTTGCATCCAATTACAAAGTTTGTAATATTTAAGTTCCCCTCCAACAGTGTAAAAATGCACCCTTCCTCTAATGGCAGTGAAACTTCTCAGTCTTGGAAACCCCTTTGGACAGTTCTGCTTTGACTTTTAGGGTTGCAGAGTCATAACTGAATTAACATTAATGAGTTGTTGGGTTTGGGGTTTTTTTTTAAATAAACTAGAGAATAGAAAAAAAGAAAGGTTCTCGTTTATTTCTTTTACCTGATTAATTTAGTGCAAAAGCTATCAAGTGGGATAGAACAAAATATATTTGTCCCAGAGGACAGAAAGGGCAAAGCTCCAGAATGGGGTGGGGGAGCTAAGTCACATTGAGGAGCTACGTGAGCACACGGAAGGTCACTGTGGGATGTCAGAGTGGACAGTGAGGGAGTGGAGGGAATGTGCACAGGGAAGGTGATGCAGCCAGGACAGAAGATGAGTTATGTACAGGAAGGCTGACCAAATAAGACACTTCTCACTGCTGTTAGACAAAGGAGGGGAACTTAAATGTTACAGAGCTACACTTTGGGCCTTTTGGGCCACTTCTTAGTCCTGACCAGATCTGATCCTTTCTAACCCTCAAGATATCACATTTGCTTTTATTTAAAGACTCCTGCCATTGTTATATGATGATCACAATTTCTGTATCTGTGCTTATGGTCCCATTTGGGAATGGGGTATATCTTGTTATAATAATGAGGCAAGGTTGGTGTAGGATGTGTCTTAAATCATTTATTTTTGATATGAGATTAAATAAGTACATAGCAAGCAGAGATAGAGATTGACCCTAGCCACTTGATGATCTCCAAGGAGCCAATAAGTCGACAGTGAAAAGACAATGGCCTTCCTCCTGAGCTTACACAATGTTACCTGTAGAGCCAATGTCCTAGATGGACTTCTTATTCTTAGAGAGTGGGAAATAAATTTGTTCCAGCCACCCACTTGTGGTATTTATTTTACAGCAGCCTTAGATAACCAAGAATGTAATGAGATTCCAAAATGAGAACACAGGAAGAAAATGAGAAAATAAATGTTTCCTTAGAAATAATCATAAAAGAGACAATCCTCTAACCAGACTGATGCTAAGATAAAATAGAAGGAAAAATACTCAAACAAATGTAAAATAAAAATATTTAACATCAAAAGAGAATAATAAGAGCAGAGGTTAGTGGATGAAGGAGGGGTGAAGTAACAGGAAAGAATCAATGGGGACTTGAAACAATGGGGTGATAATAGGCATACATCAGTAGTAATTAATCATATAAAATGAAATATATATGAATGATTGCATAAAATACAATATATGTGATTGAAGCATTATGTGAATGATTGCATGCAAACCAATTTTTAAAAATCCCGAAACACTAAGAACAACTTTAAGGTGATAAATTAGAAACAAAAACATCCTCTAGACAATATGGAAGTCCAAATCTAATTTAAAAGATAAACCTGAGCATATATTTGATACAATAAAATTTGTAGCTAACAGGGTAATGATAAGCAAAGTCCAGCATGATTAATTTTATAAAACACAATGCATGGGAATGACTACATGAAATACAATGAGTACAGACTTTTTTAGCAAACCAATATAAAAGTTTTAAAACCATCAAAAATACAAAGCGAAGTAAACAAAAAATTGTACCTAAAAGTCTACCCACAAAACATAGTAGACAAAAATGCTTTCACAGATAGATTTTGCCCAAACCTTTGAATACATTTAACCCTAATATAGCCTATTGTGAGGAGTCATTGTGCTGCATTGGTTAAGGGGCTTAGCTGTCAACAAAAGGTTGGCTGTTACTCCTTAAAAACAGAAAAAAGGTAGGAGGCATCTCACTCCTTGATTTCAAATCCTACTACACTGTCGTGGTAGTTAAGACAGCATGGTACTAGTACAATGACAGACACATAGATCAATGGAATAGAATTGAGAACCAGGAAATCAGCCCATCTATTTATGGTCAACTGATTTTTGACAAGGAGATGAAATCAGTTAGGTGGAGAAATGAAAGCCTTTTTAACAAA
>NW_006400560.1:0-1079 GCF_000299155.1 Elephantulus edwardii | reverse complement strand
AGATGTTCATTGAAATTAATAATAATAATAATAATTACCAAAAAAAAAGTTGGCTGTTGGAACACACCAGCTGCTCGCAGGGAGAAGTAGAGACAAGCTGCTTCTGTAAAGAGTTCTACTACACCAAATCCATTGCCATTCACTTCACTCCAACTCATGGTAACCCTTCATTCATTTTAACAGCAGGAGCTCAGCATTCTCCCAAAGAGCAGCTGATAGACTGCAACTGCTGACCCCTCTGGTTAGCAGCACAACTCCTGGTCTCACAACGTGAGCTCTGGAATCCCTGTGGGACAGTTCTATGGTGTCCTTCAGGGATGCAGAGCCAGAAGAGAATCAACATCAATAGATTTTTTGGTTTTTTTAAATTTTTTTTTTCACTTTGTTTTATTATTCGTGTGTGTGTGTGTACCGTCAAATCAGATCTGACTGGTACAGGAAGAGATTGCCCCTCCTTCTCCAGCAGAGCAACTGGTGGATTCAAACCGCATATCCCTGGGATTGCAGTGCAACTTCTTGCCACTAGGCCACCAGTGCTCCCTAGGTTTATTTAAAAAAAAAAAATAAAATAAACTACAAAATAGCAAAAAGAAAGGTTCCCAACACATTTACAAGACTTATTTTACCTGATAAATCTAGTGTAAAGGTCATCAAGTGGGACAGATCAAGACACATTTGTAGTGGGTAGGGGACAGGCAGGCCAAGGCCCCAGAAGAGGGGGGAGGGCATGTCATACTGAGGAACCAGGTGAGCAGAAAAAGGGTCACCATGGGAGGTCAGAGTGGACAAGGAAAATATTTAATTTGTCAAGGACTGCACTTTACTTGGCTCTACAATCAACACCCACAGAATCAAACAAATGCATTGCATTGGGCAAATATGCTGCAAAAGACCTCTTGTAAGAATAAAGATGCTAAAGAATTGCCTTTTCCATCTCGTTGAAGAATGGGGTTGGTATTTGTATTGGGATTGCATTAAATGTGTAAATTGCTTTTGTGAGTCTTCCTATCCATGAGCAAGGGATATTCTTCCACTTTTCAAGATCTCTTTTTGTTTCTTGTAGTAATGTTTTGTAATTT
>NW_006400559.1:12014-14190 GCF_000299155.1 Elephantulus edwardii | reverse complement strand
CTGGTATATGGGGCTTCCTGCTTTGTCACTAGCAAAATCCCCTAGACTTAGTCGTTGGAGTGGGAAATCTACACCTACTGAACTTTTCTTGATGGAGCCATGGGAGGCAGAAAATCTATTCAAATGGAGCACGAGGATTCGGGGGAATCGTTGTACTGTCAATTTCTTGGTACTTCGTGTTTTCTGCCGACGTCGGTCACACACTGGGGCATTTTCCAATTCTAATTCTTCCTCCTTGGTGAAAAGGTTGAAACAATCCCGAAGAGACACCTTGCCCCCAGCAAAGCCATTCTTGGGGATGGTCAGGGACAGGTCAGAAAAACCCTTGAAGGTCGCGGAGCGATACCCACAGGACTGGCACTTGAGGCAACTTTTCAACTGGCCCAGAAATAGATCCACAATTTTGCTGTCCTCTCGCTCCAGGTAACGCTTCCACATTAGGTTGGCTCGGTCATCATCACTCAACTCTGGTTCATCCAGAAGAGGCCCTCCTGGACGGGGAGGCGAGGGAGCTGGATTGTTGGCCAGGATTGGGGGAGCCCGGCGGCCTCCTCGGTTGATTTCCAGATGCAGCCACTCCATTAGGAGCTTCAGGAATTCTTGAGCATCCTGCTGGCTGTATCCAGAGAAAGAGGGAACGTATTTCTGGAAGACAGCTCTAAATCAGGTAGGACTCACAGCTTCACAGGAGTCAGGGTGCCAGAGGGCACCAATAACATCTGCAAAGGCTTCAGTAAGCTCTTGGGCTCGACCCCCTCCAGGCACCTCTTGTCGAAAGTCCCTTCACAGACAGAAGTCCCGAAGAGGCCCTGTGCTGCTCAGACACTGTAGCATGATCTTTAGGAAACACGTGTTCCCCAGATTTCTGAGGCCAACATGACCAGAGCCAAGCAGCAGCGTGTGATGAGCCAACTTCTCTTCAGTGTAGAATGGCTCAGGGGACCGGGAAGATATCACGTGGAAGGAGCCATGAGAGGCAGGGGGCTCTGACCCTATGCTAAGCAGGGTAGGTGGTCCAGGAAAGCCCCCAAGGCGGTGGAGAGAGGTGCTGCGTCTCAAAGTGGGTGGCTCAGGCTGGAGGGCCAACCGGCTCAATGCAGCCCCAAGCTCTCCCGCACCACGGTGCCCTCCCAAGGCAATCCCCATTGGGCTCAAGTCTCCACTGCTCACTTGGACCAAGCTAGGTTGGTCCTGAATGGGGGAGGAAGAGCCACAGGTGGGGGTGGTGAGCCAGGCAGGGGAACCCCATGATCTGCCCGAAGGGGGCTTCTAGTGGGAGAGCCTGAGGTCTGTCCCTGTCCCAGCTCCAATTTCTTCAACCATTCTTCAGGGGGACCTGGCTGGGGAGGCAGAGGTTGTAACATAGGGTTTGGCCCAGTGGTTGGATTGCGGCGCTCCTTGCTGCCGGCCAGGGGAACAAGTGGTAGCTTGGATCCCACCCGGGGCTGGACATGAACAGACGGCTCTCTGGTTCAGATGGCTCTCTGGTTCGGCCCAGGCGGTGCTCAGAGGCCTGAGCATGATGTATACCACAGGTTGGACCTGTCCCCCGGAGAGGCGGCGGGGGAGGCCAGCCGGGGCCAGGCCCCAGCTCAGGGCCACCCCCTTCTACCCCCACGCAGCCCCTCCACTGCTCCGGCTGCAGCTTTAGCCGCAGCAGTCGTCCTGATCGCTCCCGCCCCAGGCACCACCGTATTCTTTGTTGGTCCCTCCAGGAGCGGGGCCACCTGCTTCACTCAATATCCCTCTTTTAGATAGCCACTTTATGATTTGTCAACCCCTATCAAACCAATACTCGGAAGAAATAAGCACATCCCCCCCTTTTTAAAAATATTTTAATTTATTTATTTTTCATTTCAATGAACATCTACAGAGAGTTTGGAATTCCATTCATTCATTGTTGCACCCTTCTCCCCGCCCACCCCACCTCATCCCTCACCCCCGTTTGCTCCTCTCCTTGAAAAGCAAAAGAAAAACTCCCTCATTGGTATACAATCCCCCCTGCACCTCCCCCAATCCCACCCTCAACCCCAAATATAATCCACTCTGCAACACTCATTGTGTACTCCTACGATAAACATAATGCCGTAAAATATAATACTTTTAAACTATTCTCTCCCCCATAGACTTCAATGCCGTAAACATATTTCATCCAGTTTTTCTCAGTCTTACCCCC
>NW_006400559.1:9656-11914 GCF_000299155.1 Elephantulus edwardii | reverse complement strand
TTTTTTTTGGTTGTCATTTGCTTGGTATATTTTGTCCCATCCTTTAATTTTTAGTCTTTCTTTATCTCCATTTTTCAGATGTGTCTCTTGTAGGCAACATATTGACCGATTTTGGGGTTCTTTTTATCCAGTCTGCTACTCTCTTTCTCTTCAGTGGTGCATTTAATCCATTCACATTCAGTGTAATTATCGAGAGGTAGGGTTTTATTGCTGTCATTTTGTTCAATTCTTTTTGGTGTTGTTGCTACTTTGGTCCATCCTGTTTTCTGTGGCATCTCTGTTTCCAGGACATCTCTCAGTGTTTCCTGTATGGTTGGTCTTGTTTTTACGAACTCCTTTAGGTTCTGTATTGCTGGGAATATTTTGATCTCTCCTTCATACTTGATGGATAGTTTTGCTGGGTACAGTATTCTTGGTTGAAAGTTGTGTTCTTTAAGTGTTCGATAAAAAAAAAAAAGTGTTCGATAGATGCCATTCCACTGTCTTCTTGCTCTCATGGTTTCTGCTGAGAAATCAGCACTTAATCTTATCTGTTCTCCCTTATAGGTTACTCTTTGTTTCTCTCTCGTTGCTTTTAGTATTTTCTCCTTATCTTTGGTTCTAGCAAATTTGACAATGATATGACTTGATGTCATTCACTCAGTTTCTTGAATATATATTCTGACATTCTTCATTATGCCTGGAAAGTTTTCCTCTAGTAATTCTTCCACAACTTTTTCAGTGCCTTTACTTGCTTCTTCTCATTCTGGGATTCCATTGATGCGAGTGTTATTTCTTTTGATGGTATCCCACATTATTCTTAAGTTTTCTTCTGTTTCCTTCTTTTTTGCTTCTGCTTTTCTCTCGGTTATATCTGTGGTGACAATTCTATCTTCTATTTCAATAATTCTGTTTTCCATCTCTTCACCTCTATTTGTAAGTCCCTCCATAATGTTGACAGCATCAAAAACCTTAGTTTTCATATTTTTAATTATGATTTCTTGTTTTTCCAGTGCCTGTAATGCCTCATTTGTTTTCTCTTCGTTGTTTGGGATTGGTTTTTTTTTAATTTCCTCCTGATTTTTTACTGTAGTGTCCTGTAATTCTTCAAGTTTGTTTTTCATCCACTGAAAACATTCAATCATCTTTTTTTTAAATTCTGCTTCAGAAAGTTCCATCAGACTTTCTGGCTTCATGAAATTCATTGCTACTGAGTCATTTTGGGGGGTAGATATCTTGTTTTGGGCTTGCGTGGTGAGTGAGGTACCCTGCTTCTTTCGAGACATTGAAGTGGAAGAGTTTTTGAAAATTAACGTGATAGTTGGTGCTTGGTTTGATATCACTACTTCTCTATAAAGATGTCCAGTACCTCCCTTTTGCTTAAGTTGGTGGGACCAATGTGGTAGGGCCAAACAGCATTTTGTAATCAAAAGAAACTAAATCTTCAATATTTGACAACTTTTTCAAGTGAGGTTGAATAATGCTATAAATTTGGTCTATGTGTTTTTGTTCTTTTGTGTGGTTTTTTGTTTCGTTTTTGTTTTTGTTTTGGTTTTGTTTTATTTAAGCCCAAAGTTCAGTGCTGGCGGCAGGGTCGCGGACTGGGGCGGGGGAAGCAATGTGATACCTGAAGACAGGGGACGTGGGTCAAAGGTGCAAGGGTGGGTCCCAGTTCAAATCCACTCCCTCTGTCCACTGCATCAAGCACATCCCTTTTGCTGAAGCATCCTCTGTTCGACATGAAAACTTTGAGCATCTTCATACATAGGCAAAGTCCAATCCAGAGCAAGCCATCACGTTGTAGCAATCAATCCTGGTTCAGCATGGATCATCTTCAAGTCCTCTGACGGGTTTCTGGTCAACTCATCCTCAGCCATATGTGGCTATGTTTGATTTGGGCCTCTGTTACAAGCTCAGAAGTCCACATTTGTCCCAGCTTTCCAGACCTGTTTGTCTGTTCACTCAACCCTAGCCCCCACATGGGGCCAAGTCAAGTGAATAGATCAAAGATCTTCAAGACTCCCTGATCCTCAAGCCAGCAACCTTTCCCTGCTCATTTGCTCATCTGTGTTAGATGGACAACACTGAAGGAACATGCCTAAGCCCAGCCTCTTTCTCCACTGTACTCCTGCCATGTTCACTCCACAGAACTAAATGATCACTATGAGTGAGAATACTCCAAGTCTTGGAATCAGGGTCTGATGGTACAGCTTTAGTCTGACTTAGAAGCCAAATAACTCATTCTAGTTATTTAAAGACAATCTCCTTTCCTTTTTTTT
>NW_006400559.1:7375-9382 GCF_000299155.1 Elephantulus edwardii | reverse complement strand
CTTCCCTTTTATTACTCCAAATTAAGAATTGGCCAAAGGCAGAAATACATGCTTTCCAAATCTACACTACACAGTGTTCATTTCTATTACAATGCTTTCCATCCCTCTCCATTTATTTTCTGAAACTGATTAGCCTATAGCCACCCTTTCACACTGCATTTTATCCATCTACATTGTGCCACACACAATCCCTCATACACATTGCACTCCACACACTTAATTACCACTTTATCCATGTCTTTTATCACACTGTCTCCCCAAGACCCTTCTCGACTGTGTCTCCTCCTCCACCCACCTCCACGATCTCAGTGTTCATCTCTCCATCTCTTCCACTCTTCCTTTACCCAACTCTCACTTTTCATTTACAAACAATATTTTATTTACCTTGTATTTCATTAATGTACATTGTGTTCTACACAATCCTCCATTCTCACCATGCTTAATTTTTGTTGTTGTCAGGTGCCATCAAATTGAACATGACTCACAGTGACCCTGCAAACAAAAGATCTGAACCCTGTTCTATCCTGTGCCATCCTCACACTTCCTGACACACAAGAGCGCATTGCAACAGTCACCATGTCAGTCCACCTGGTTGAGGGTCTTCCTCACCTACACCAGCCCTCCACCCTTCCCAGAATTATGTCCTTTTTCAAGGAATAGCACCTCTAAGCAACATGTCTGAAGTATGTGAGGTGAAGCCTCATCATTCTTGCCTCCAAAGAGCACCCTGGCTGCACCCTCTTCAAGACTTATATGTTTGTTCTCTCGGCCATCCATGGGGTGTTCAGTCCTCTTCTCCAACACCATAGCTCATAGGCTTTTCTTTGAGTCAGTTATTTTTGTGATATCCTTATTCATTGCCCAGCTCTCAGGTGCATAGCTAGTAATTGGGAAGACTATGGCCTGAATCAGATACACCTTAGTCTTCAAACTAACATCACTACTCCTCAATAATTTGGAAAGGTCCCGAAGTGCAGATTTTCAAAGTGTAATGCATCTCCTTATTTCCTGACTGTTTGTACCAAGGGTGTTAATTTTGGATTCAAGCAAGATGAAGCTGTTGGCACTTTCAATCTCCTCTCCATCCATCCATCATGACACTGCCTATCAGTCCAGCAATAAGAATCTTTGTTTTCCTAACATTGAGATGCAATCCATACCAAAGTGCTTCAAGTCCTCCTCACTTTCAGCCAGCAAAATTGTGTCATTTACATAACACAGGTTATTGATGAGTCTCCCTCCAATCCTAGTATCACACTTCTCCACATAGAGTCTAGCTTCTCAGATCATTTGCTCAGCATCCAGATCAAATATGTATGGAGAGAAAATACAACACACTCTCTTCCCAATTCCAAACCAATGCAGTGTTCCTCTGCTCTGTTTGCACAACAGCCTCCTGGTTCAGGTATAGGTTTCACAAACAATGAGCACAAACAATCAAGTGCTCTGGGATTCCCATTCTTTTCAATGTCAGCCACAACTTGTCATGATCCACACAGTCAAACGTCTTTGCATAGTCAATAAAGCACAGATCTTTCCTGTTCTTTCATCCTTTTCCTCCCTATCTGCCTGTGCATTTCTGAAATCCTATTGATTTTCATGTTTCTCTCTCTCTCTCTTTTTTAAATTTTTTTCATGTCTTCTCTTTCCCTTCCTTTGGACTTTTATACTCATCTTACTAGTTATCCTTCTAATTTACAATAATGGTCTTATGCAGTATTTATCCTTATGAGACAGTCAGTTCATTCTAGGTTCTCCCATTTTATATAGTATTTTAAAAAATTGTTACTTCTAAGATCTGCATAGTATTCTACTGTGTGAATATAACACAATTTCTCAATCCATTCATTTGTTGATGGTCATTTAGGCTATTTCCATTTTCTTGGTATTGTGAATAATGCTTCTATGAAAATAGGTGTACAGTTCCATCCCTGTGTCAGTTCTAAATTTCTTGAGGTATATTCCTAGCAGTGAAACAGTTGGATCATATGGTATATCTATGTGCAA
>NW_006400559.1:5436-5979 GCF_000299155.1 Elephantulus edwardii | reverse complement strand
GTTTTATCCCTTCTCCATACCTATTCAATCTGTATGCTGAGTAAATAGTTTGAGAAGCTGGACTCTATGAAGAGGAATGTCGTTTCACGATAGGAGGAAGGCTCATTAACAACCTGCTTTATACAGATGATGACAGAAACTTGTTCGTGGAAAGTAAAGAGCACTTGAATCACTTGTACAGAAGACCGTAGCTTCAATTTGTATTTGATCTCAACATAAAGAAGAAATCTACACCATTAGGCTGATAAGGAGCATCGTGATAGATGAAAGAAAAATTGAAATTGTCAATGATTTCATCTTACTAGGACCTCCCATTAACAAGCATATTTATTTTGTCTTTTTGTGATTGACCTGAATTCTCTGAAGATTTTATCTGTGCTTTCCTTTGCCTCTTTGAACACCCTATGAGACACATTGGATTTGAGGACTAAGGTCTTCTATGTACAGATGGGTCCCTTTAGGATGCAAGTAGTATTACTGATGAAATGATGTGTTTGTCTAGTCAGTTACTAGGGTGTTGATACAGAAAATGTTCTCAGTGGT
>NW_006400559.1:3505-4832 GCF_000299155.1 Elephantulus edwardii | reverse complement strand
TGTTCTGAGGTCAAATTGTATGTCTTCTCTTATGAGATTAAATTGATGTGAGAGAGTATGTTCCTTTCCTGATACTAAATGACTAGTGTTTAGTGGTCAGGATCCCTTCATAGACATTTTTGGACCATTGGATTCTTTCAAGTTGATACTAGCAGCTAGTGTATCCTCTAAAGTTTGGAGCTTTATGATGTCTGCATAGCCTTTGTATAGGAGACTACTAAGTGGATAAGCTAGCCTGTTTGTTCATATACAAATTGGTCTCTCAGTAGGTAATGTAGTATGGTTTTGGTGCAATAGCAAATGACCTACAATGAAGTTTTTGAGTGTGGGATGTGTAATCTTGCAGCCAGTTAGACATATTGGATTTGAGGGCAAAGATCTAGGTGCACATGGCTCCTTTAAGATGTGAATAGTATTACTGATGAGGTGATGTGTTCGTCTACCCAGTTTTAAGGGTGTAGGAAATGTTATCAGTGGTTGTGGGTTGGATACTGAGTGTGTACATCATTGGCTTCCATGTGGTTGAGGTGAGGATACACAGATCTTGAATCATCCAGTGGCCAAGCTTGCAAATGTGTGAGTCCTTTGTGCTTCAGGGTGATAGACAAGACCTGTGTTATCCATTGTAGCAAGTGTCTTCTGTGCCTCAGGAGATTGTGATAAATATGGATGGACTTGTTTACGTCAGGTAGGGTCCTCTGCATCAGGGAGGTGGTGGTGCATGTGGTCAGGCTTATGTGGGTAAATGCCAGACATTTGTGCCTCTGAGAGGGGATTGGAGGGTTGGTTGTGGTTGAGCTTGTGTATATCAGTGTGGGCCTCTTATGTCTATATCTGGATGGGGGTAACAGGCACAATTAGTGCAAGCTACTTAGGAAGCTTAGGAAACTCAATAGGCAAATTCTACTCTATTGTGTAGGGAACCTGATGAGTTAGATTCAAGTCTACATCACACAACATAGTATAGCCAGAATATTTCCTATAAATGTTGAATTCTCTTAAGAAAATCGTGGCAGGATTCTCCACATATTCCTTTTATTATTTTAATCCCTGTCACTTTCTTGTTGTCCCCTGATAACCAACTATTTGTAGGATATGCCTTGTCTGTCTCTGCTCTTGTCTTTTGCAAGACTATTGATTATTCACCTGTTATCTTTGATGCCAAAGGCCTACTCTATTTCCTCTGCATTGTACCAGAACTACAAGTTTTGTTTTGTACAAAACAACACCTCATGTAAACTGAGATACAACTCTTTCTAAAAAATCGTGTTTGTATCCAAATCCTTGTTATTTCTCAAATTAATGACAGCAGTCTGTTCTTGCAGCT
>NW_006400559.1:2249-3405 GCF_000299155.1 Elephantulus edwardii | reverse complement strand
ACTGTAAGTCACACAGAAGGAGACTGTCCATTTTTCTTCCAAGGAGCTGTTGCTAGAGTCAAATCATGTGGCTTTTAATTGGTATCACACAACTTCCACACTGTACTTCAACATCGTTTCGCTTAAAAAAATTCATATCTGAACACTCCGAATCCACTTTTTCCTCAGATATGAAAGATTGTGACTTTCTATTTTCAGCCTAGAAAAATTCATACCAACTCAATTCACACATGCATAGACTTTATAGTATAGATATCAATAAACATCTGTCTTATTTTTCTGTGAAGAACTCAAAACTGCATTTCTAGCTTAAATCTTTCTTTCTCTAACACCAATAATAATCATAATAAACATACTGTTATTAATCGCTCTATATATTTTTAAGCTCTTACCTCAAAGGATCAAGGAGATGACCATCTTAATTCTCCACTGGCCACTAATCCCAGACTGACTCACTCCAGGCTCTGAACCCCCAGATCATCACCCCTGTTCAGCAGGAGGTAGCCAAAATAAAGATACTGAAGCGTCTGAGATGTTAAGTCTTGGCAAAGGGAGCCAAAGAGAAGAATGAAGTATTCAGAACTCAAATGCTGATGTCCTGGTCTGCTGCTGATAAGAAGAACAAACAGCCTGCCTGTCTGGCTGAGCTAGCAGGTGGCTCCTAAATCAGAGTAGAAAGCCCCTCCCTAAAGATTCTGATTATAAAATCCTCCCCAGTAAGTTCAGAGTGTGACTTCCCATTCTGCATCTCCAGGATGAGGAACTCACCTTGGAGCTCTCCTCCTCACCCCTTTAATAAAGCTGCATTAAGCTTTTTCTCATTCTCTCTGACATTTTCTTTAAGTACACTAACCTAACAATCTCCTTTATTCTTTTATATTTTAAAAAGGTTTATTATGCTAGTAATTATGTTCAATCAATGCCATTTATCATTCCCATTTTTTTTTCTATCACTCTTCCTTAACAGAAGTACAATGTTTCTTAAGAAAAGTAAGCCAGAGTTTATCCTGAATTACAGCTATGGTCCAAAAAATGACGCTCCAACAGATATCTCAAATAGTAGCACAGGGCATTTGTTATGAGTACATACTCAAACTGAGCCAGCTCTTAGTTCTTTCATCCTTAGTTTCTCATCTGTGAAATTATTTGAGTTTTT
>NW_006400559.1:0-638 GCF_000299155.1 Elephantulus edwardii | reverse complement strand
CTCTTTCAGTCAGTTGGCCAAGTGGTTGTTCTCCAGATTTCTTGGCACAACTTGATGAGCACATCCAGGCCAGCATCCATTAGCTGAAATATGTCTATTGGTGTACCATCTATTCCGGGGGCCTTATTTTGTGCTATTTCCTTCAAAGCAGCTTGAACTTCTTCCTTCATCACCATAGGTTCTTGCTCATATGTTATTTCATTAAATTCTTCTGTGTCTTCCAATTCCTTTTGATACAGTGACTCAGTATATTCTTTCCACCTTCTTTTAATACTTCCTGGATCATTTAATATTCTGCCTAAAGCATCTTTAATTATAGGGACTTGAGGTCTGAATTTGTTCTTCAGTTCCTTGAGCTTAAAAAATGCTGAGCGAGTTTGGCCCTTTTGATTTTCCAACTCCAGCTCCTTGTACATTTAATTGTAATATTTTGCTTTGTCATCCAGCACTGCCTTTTGGAATATTCTGTTCAGCTCTTTAGTATCTTGAATTCTTCCTTGTGCTTTGGCTTCTCTGCGCCCCAGTGCAATCTTCAGAGTTTCTTCTGACATCCATTTTGTTCTTTTTTTTTTTCCTCTCTGTCTTTGCTCTCTTCCTGGATGATATCCTCCCACAACTCATTAGGTCTTCGCTCATTA
>NW_006400558.1:18164-20088 GCF_000299155.1 Elephantulus edwardii | reverse complement strand
TGTAGATGTTCATTGAAATTAATAATAAGAAAAAAGAAAAAGAAAAGAATCAGTCCTAAAACATTAACAAATATAACCAAGAACTGTCATCCACTTATACAATAAATATTTGTTAAGAACCTAAAAAAAAAAGAAGGATATAATTGATGAAGAGAGCAAAAGGTCATTACAAAGGAGGAGGAGGAGGAGTAACAGTAAAATGGATCACAGAAAAGACTATGAAAATTGCATTAGAGTGTTGAGAAGCCAAAACAAAAGGAAGAGGTGCCAAAGTAAAATAACTGAACAGAAGATTTCAGAGGGAAGCTTGAGAAGATAAAGCAAATTATTTTAACAAAATTTGTGGATAGCGGGAGTCAGAAAATAAAGAGGGAAGAACTCACTCGGCACTTCTCAAGCTGAAAGAATTGAAGAACAAATTGAAGCCTCAAGCTGTAATTCTGAGAGATGCTATGGGCACAATCTTGAATAATCCAGGAAGCATCAAAACAAGATGGAAGGAATGAATGTAGAGAATTGCTGTACCAGAAAGAATTGATTGACACAGAAAAATATCAAGACATACCATATGAACAAGAGCCAATGATAATTAAGGATGGAGTTTAAGCTATAATTACGGTATTTGCAAAAAAGTAAGGCCACAGAAATTGATGGGATACCAATTGTCATGTTTCAACTAATAGATGCACCCCGGATGTGCTCCTAAGTTTATTCTAGGAAATTCAGAAGAAAGCTACCTGGTTAACTGGAAAAGAATCTTATTTGTCCACATTTCCAATAAAGGTGATCCAACAGAATGTGCAAATTATCGAATGTACAAATTATCAAACCAAATCAATACAATATCATTCAAGTAAAATGTTGTTGAACGTCATTTAAAAGTGGCTAGAACAGTACATTGACAAGGGAACCACCAGAAGCTCACGCTGGCTTTAGAAGAGGCTGTCTGATGGATCCTGGCTGAAAGTATAGAATACCAGAAGAATGTCTATTTGTCTTTTATTGACTATGCAAAGGTGTTTGACTGAGTGGATCATCACAAATTATGGCTAATATTGAGAAGAATGAGAATCCCAGAACACTTAATTGTGCTAATACAAAATCTATACCTAGACCCACGAGTTATTGTCTGAACTAAGCAAGGGAAGATTGGATGGTTGAAAATCAGGAAGGATGTTTGTGTCAGGACTATATCCTTTCTCTATACCTAGTCAATCTGTATGCCAGTCAATTTGTGAAGCCAGACTCTATGAAGAAGAATGTGGCTTCAGGATTGGAAGAAGACTCATCAACAACCCGTATTACACAGATGACAAAACTTTGCTTGCTGAAAGTGAGGAGGATATGAAATGTTGCAGAAATGTATGGATTACATCTGGACATTAAGAAAAAAAATTCTTCACCAGAGTCCCAACAGTCAGCATTATGATAGATGAAGAAAGGATTAAAGCTGTCAATGATTTAATCTTCTTTGCATTAATAATCAACAGTCTTGGTACCAGAAGTCAAGAAATCAGGAAATGTATTGCATTGGCAAGTCTTCTGTCAGAGATCTCACCAAATTGATGTCCTTTTGAAGACTAAGGTATACCTGATTTAGGCCATGGTCTTCTCAATTACCTTCTATGCATGAGAAAGTTGTACAATAAATAAATTTGGCAGAATTTATGCATTCGTGTTGTGATGCTGGATAAGAGTATTTATTAAATATTCCATGGACTGTTAAAAGAAAAACAGGTATGTCTTGGAGAAGGTACAGCTAGAGTACTCCTGTAGCTAGGTGAGGCTGTTCTTTGGAAAGAGACATTGTGCTTGAAAGAATGAAGGGTCAGCAAAGGAAAGGAAGACTCACAATGTGATGGATTGACATAGTGACCTCAGCAATGAGCTTGAGTGTGTCATACATGATGAGGATGACACAGGA
>NW_006400558.1:15925-17994 GCF_000299155.1 Elephantulus edwardii | reverse complement strand
TGAAATAGTGGGCATAATTAAATGCGGGTTAAATTTAAAAATCACAATGTATGGGAATGATTGTATGAAATACAATGTTGAAAGAAGGAAAGTGTGAAACACAATGTATATTAATTTTTTTGGAAACCAATATTATGGCTAGGTTGGCACAGGATAGAACGGCGTTTACAGCTCTTGTACATAGGGTCGTTATGAGTCGCAAGCAACTCGATGGCACATAACAACAACAACAACAACAAAAACCCTTAGGATGGACTTACTGTACAACACATTTATAGCCCTGGTGTAAACTATGGCCCCAAACAATATAAAAAAGTACCACAATAAGGCAATATGGTAATAGGCAATTTGCAAGGGAAAAGGATATGTACGTCCTGTGCAATTTTTGTATAAACCTAAGAAATAAAGTATATTTTTAAAACTGAAAACAAAAACCGCAAACAAGCATCAATTTGCTTTCTTCTCAAGTGCACCTGGTGAATTCTCCAAAACTGACCATATATTAGTACACAAAGTAAGCCTTAACAAATTCAAAAGCATCAAAATAACACAAAGTAGGCCAACTCTTTCAGGTGCTACTGCTACCATGGGACCATCCGAGGAACCGAACAGGACAATTGAGTTTGGGACAGAGGGCTACTAGCAGGGGGGGAAATGATTTCTCAGCTGGCATGCTGAGCTGTGAGACAGAGAGCCGACTTGAAAACCCCCTGGCCATAAAGAACTTAAGTTGATGCCCTGATCTCATGCCACTCCAGAGACAAAGGAAGACAATAGGCTTCAGGAAAGAAGATGCTATCAGGAGAGACACCCATCTCTAGAGCCAGCATATTAAGGTAAAAGGGAGAGAAGGGACTGAAACTCCCTGTGTGGAAAGGTCCTTCCATTTGGGGATAGCTACCACTACCTTGGAGACATCCCAGGGACCAAACAGAACAAGAGTGTTTAGGACAAGGAGCTATAAGTGGAAGATTCATGTTCTCAGTTGCCACACTGAGCTGTGATAAAGAGAACTGACTCAAAACTCCCCTGGACACAAGCTGCTTAAGTGGAGCATCTGATCTCACACAACTCAGCCACTCCACAGACAAATGAGGACATTAGAGTTTGGATGAGGCCAAACAATAAGACAAGATTCCTGCAGGGCTGCATTGCAGACCAGAAGAAACCTGAAAAACTTTAGGAAAGGCAGATTTTTTTAGAAAGAATTACCAGTAGAGTGAGTGGCCTACCCCATAGATTGAACATGTTAAGCTGGCAACTAATCAACAACATACTAAAGATAAGAACTCTCAAAAACCTACACACAAAAAAATTGAAATGGCCTAACACTTATCATTAAAAATGTCACATAATGTCAAGAAAGCAGCAGACAGCTTCAAACACTTGAAAAACAAAGCAAACCTTCTTAAAAAAAAAAAAGCAGAGTATATTGAAGATGCAATAAATAGTACCCTAGAGTCAGGAAGACATGGAGACAATTAAACAGCTACAAAAGAAGGTACAAATGATGGAAGAAACAACAGAAGCCAGACATAAAGGGAATACCCTAGGGTACCCTAGAATGGGAATACCCTAGAGGGTACCCTAGAATGAGAATCCAAGAACAGTTGATCATGCTAATGCAGAAGCTATACTTGGATCAGGAGGCAGTCATCAGAACAGAGCAAGGAAACACAACATAGTCCAAAATTGGGAAGGGTGTACATCATGGATGTATCCTATCTCGATACATTTTCAACCTGTATGAAGAACAGATTATCCATGAGGCTAGGCTGTATGAGGAGAAGTGTGGCATCAGTATTGGTGGAAGATTCATCAACAATCTGCGTTATGCAGATGACACAACCCTGCTTGCTGAAACTGAGGAGAACCTGAAACACTTGTTGCAGAAGGTCAAAAACTGTAGCCTTCAATATGGACAGAGGCTCAATATCAAGAAAACAAAGATTCTCACCGATGGACCAGTTGGCAGCATCAAGACGGATGGTGAAGAGCTTGAGATTGTTAGCAGCTTTAGTTTGCTTCACTCCACAGTCAACACTCTTGGCACCAGCAACCAGGAAATT
>NW_006400558.1:14744-15208 GCF_000299155.1 Elephantulus edwardii | reverse complement strand
ATGTGGAGTCATATGAACAGCTACAGAAGGTACAAATGATGGAATAAACAATGGAAGACATTAAGAAAGCTAATAATGGAGAAACAAGGAGCCAGAAGAAATATGAGAATTAACTTGAAAAACTACGATAGAAAAAGATGGAAAAAATAATTGAAACAATACATATAGACGTATGTTGTTGTTATGTGGCATTGAGTCTCTTGTGACTCCTAGCGACCCTATGTACAAGAGCACTAAATGCTGCTCTATCCTGTGCCAACTCACCATCTCCAACACACTCATTCTCACCACCCCAATCACAGAATTGATCCATCTCATTGAGGATCTTCCTTTCCTGTGCCATCCCTCCTCTCTCCCAAACATGATGTTCCTCTCCAAGGACCAGTCCCTCCTTGCAGCATGCCCAAAGTATGTCAGATGAAGCTTCAGAATCCTTGACTCCAAGGAGCATTCTGGCTTCACCC
>NW_006400558.1:9565-14644 GCF_000299155.1 Elephantulus edwardii | reverse complement strand
CAACACTCTTCTCCAGCACCACAGCTCAAAGGCATCAATTCTCTTTCTATCATCCCTGTTCACTGTCCAACTCCCCGATGCATAGCATGTAATTGCAAAGAGTATATCCTGGATCAGGAGCACTTAGTCTCCAACCTGATGTCATTGCTCCTCAGTACTCTTGAGAGGTCCCTCACAGCCGACTTTCCCAGTGCAATTTGTCTCCTGATTTCCTGGCTGCTGTTACCAAGAGTGCTCACTGTGGAGCCAGCTAAAACTGTTAACTATCTCAATCTCTTAATCATCCATACTGATGTTGCCAATTGGCCCAGTGATGAGAATCTTTGCTTTCTTGATGCTGAGCTTCAATCCATATTGAAGTCTGAAAGAGATATAAGAATTTAAAAACAAATTATCACAAAACAGAGAAGGTACAGCAAACACAATACTGGAAATAACAGAAATATATGAGAATGCAGTCCAGGATATTAAGACCAAAATGGCTGAAATGGCAAACACTGGAGGGAAAGAAGTAGAACAGAAGAGATGAAACAGAGTCAGTGAGATGGAAGACAAGAAGCTTGACAGAAACAAACTAGAAAAAAAAATCAGATATGAGATGTAAAGAAAATGAACAAAACATTTAAACATGTGAGATCACATCAAAAGAAACAACATATAAGATAAGAATAGAATACTAAAAGCAGTGTGTGGTGAGGGAAAGATTTACCTACAAAGGTAAAATAATAAAATTAAGCTCTGTTTTCTCAGAATAAATCATGCAGGCTAGAAGACAATGGGATGGCATATATAGAAAGTTGAAAGAAACAATTGCCAGCCAAGGATCCTATAACCAGAAAAGTTCTCCATATGAAGGAGAAATTAGATCCTTTACAAAAGAAGAAGGAACTTAAGTAATTTGTGAAAACAAGACCAAAACTAAAAGTAATTTTAAATAAAGTCCTTCACATGGGGATTCCAAAGAAAAGTGGATGGACCATAGTAAACAGAAACAACAGAAAAAGAAACACAGCAAAATAGCAACAGTAAAAACTGTCCTTACAATGACAGTTAGACAAAATGAGCTAATTAAGAGAAAATAGCATAATGGATTTTTAAAAAAATGTCTATCAATACAGTGCCTACAAGAGACAAATCTAAAAAACAGAGGGGAAAAATAGACTCAAAATCAAAGGCTGGGAGAATCAATATACCAAGCAAATGGCAACCACAAAAAAGCTTGAGTGGCAATACTAATCTCTGATAAAATAGACTTCACAATGAAAACCGCCATAAAAGATAAGGAAGGGCATTACATACTAATTAAAAGCACAGTAGATCAAGGAGATATAACCTTGGTCAGCATTTATACATCAAATGATAAACCTGCAAAATACATAAAACAACAGTTAACAGCATAGTAGAAAGAAATAGACAGCATCACAATAGTGGTAAGAGACTAAAACACACCACTGTCAAAAAAGGATAGGTCAACTCACAAAAAACCTAACAAGGATGCAGAAGATCTAAACTGCATAATCAGCCAAGTTGACCTTGTAGATGTATTCAGAGTATTGCACCCAACTAAAACTTAATTCACTTTCTTCCCAAGTGTACATGGTACATTCCCCAGAATTAATCACATAGTTAGGACACAAAGCAAGCATCAACAAATTAAAAAAAAACCAAAACACTGAAATAATACAAATTACCTTCTCAGACCACAATGACATAAAACTAGAAATTAACCACATGAGGGTAAAGCTTACAAATCCATCTATGTGGAAACTAAATAACTCTATGCTACAACATGACTGAGTTATAAAAGAAATAAAGAAATTGGAAAAGTTCTTTGAAAAAACAAACAAAAAAGGCACAACATACATATGACTGGAATTCCAGAACAAGAGAAGGAAAGGGAAATTGCTAAGATAATTGTGAAAGAGGTATTAGGAGAAAACTTACCAGGTTTTATGAAGAATGAAGAAATTCATATTTAAGAAGCTCAGTGAACACCAAATAGACCAGACTGAAAAGAAAACATTAAGACATATCATAGTCAATTCTCAAAAATAAAAGATAAGAATACTAAAAGCAGAAAGGAAAAAAAGAGTCACTTACAAAGGAGAAACTATTAGATTAAGTTCTGATTACTCTGCAGAGCAGGCCAGGCGCAGAGTGAGCTGGGTGCAGAGCGAGCTGGACACAGAGTGAGCTGGGCACAGGACAGATGAAATTTGAGTGATAAACATTATTTTTAAAAAATTAGTTGGGGAGCCTCGGCAGGGAGCAGCGAGCCTGGGCAGGGAACAGTGTGCCTCAACAAAGAGCAGAAAGTCTTGGTGAGGAACAACAAGTCGTGTGGGATCCACCTGGCAGAAGCAAGCAGTACAGTAGGAATTTGAGTGAGGTACTTGGCAGGGCAGGTGTGGGGGTTGCGGGGGCTTACTGCTGATTGCTGGACCAATTGTGAGACCCCTTCACCTTAAGCAGGAGGGAGTGAGTGAGTGAGTGAGACAGCTGGAGCTCGACTGGGGTGGTAGACCCAGTTCTCAAGGGGAAAACTAAGGCTTCCTGGTTTTCCATTCAGGTCCCTCCCCTGCATGCAATTCCCTCCCCTGCGAGGTGCATGCATGACCCCCACCCCCAGCACCTGCTTGCACTTATGCTTGCGCCCACCCTACATGCATCCACACGTGTGCTCACCCTACATGAATCTGTGCAAGCACAGGCCCAACTTTCTTCTGGAGCAATGACATCAGATCAAGAACTGGATATCACCTCAGGGGTAAAATACTCTACCACAACAATGTCAAGAAAGAAGCAGACTACCTCACTTCCTTCACAAGCCCAAAAAGACACATTATCAATCGATTTCTTTTTTTTTTTCTTTTCTTACCCTCAATCGATTTCTTGAAGCCAGAAAGTCTGATGGAATTTTATGACACAGAGTTTAAAAGAACAATGATTATTTTCAATGGGTGAAAGACAAACTTGAAGGATTACAGAATACTGCAAGCAAAAACCAGGAGGAGCTTAAAAAAAATCCAAAACAATGCAGATAATACAAATGAGACATTAGAAGCACTGGAAAAAAACAAGAAACCATGATCCAATATATGAGGTCTCTGTTTCAGATGCTGTCAACATGATGGAGGGACACATGAACAGAATAGAAGAGATGGAACACAGAACCAGTGAAATAGAAGACAGAATTGTCATCACTAATCTACTAGAGCGAAAAGCAGAATCAAAAAAAGAAGGAAAAAGAAAAAAACCTAAGAATAATATTGAACACCATCAAGAGAAATAACATGTGCATCATCGGAATCCCAGAACAGGAGGAAGCAAGTACAGGCACTGAAAAAGTTGTGAAAGATTTACTAGAAGAAAACTTCCCAGGCATAATGAAGAATGAGAGAATATATATTAAAGAAGCTGAACAAACACCATATAGAATAGACCCTAAAAGAAAAACACCAAGACATATGATAGTCAAATTTGCCAGAACCAAAGATAAGGAGAGAATTCTGAAAGAAGCGAGGGAGGGTAGATAATTTAAGTACCGATTTCTCAGCACAAATCATGCAAGCAAGATGACAGTGGAATGATATATATTGAACACTCAAAGAACATGACTGTCAAGCAAGAATACTATACCAAACAAAATTGTCTGTCATATAAGAAGGATAAAACAAGATATTCCCAGAAAAATAGAACATAAGGAAGTTTGTAAAAACAAGACCAGCATTACTTGAAACACTGAGAGATGTCCTTCTTACAGAGGTGCCATGGAGAGCAGGATAGACCAACAACACCCAAAAGAACTCCACAAAATGATGGCTATAACACCTTGCTGCTCAATAATCACACTGAATATGAATGGTTTAAATGCAACAGTGAAGAGAAAAAGAGCAGCAGATTGGATAAAAACCCAAAATCCATAAGTATGCTATCTGGAAGAGACACACCTGGAAAATGAAGATAAAGACAAAAATAAGGGTGGGGGAAATATACCAAGAAAATGACAAGAAGAAAAAAGTAGGAGTAGTGATATTAGTCTCTGATAAAATAAATTTTAATGCAAAAACCATCATAAAGGACAAGGAAGGTCACTACACAATGCTTAAAGGGTCAATAGAACAAGAGGACATACCAATAATAACTATCAATGCAAGAAATGAAAGACCGGCAAAATATGTAAAACACACATAACAAAACTGAAAAAGGAAATGGACAACACTATAGTAGTTGGAAACTTCAATACACCACTCTCATGAAAAGATAGAACTACCAGAAAGAAACTCAACAAAGATGCTGAAGAATTAAACCACACAAAAACCTAATTTGATCTCATAGATATTTAATGCTAACGCACTCCATAAAAAGTACAATACACCTTCTTCTCCAATATGCATGGAACATTCTCCAGAATAGATCACATTTTAGGTCATAAGGCAAGCACAATAAATTCAAAAACATAGAAATAATACAAAGCATCTTCTCAGTATACAATGCTACAAAATTAGAAATTAATAATAAGAGAATAAAGGAGGAAAAAATACATTTGGAAGCTGAACAATACCTTGTTTGAACATGAGTGGGTACTAGAAGGAAAAAAAATGAAATTTAAAATTTCTTGAAACAAATAACAATGAAAACACAACTTACTACAACCTATGGGAAGCAGCCAAAGCAGCAATGAGAAGTCAATTTATAGCAATAAGCAAACACATCAAAAGGCAAGAAAAAAAGACCATTGACTCTCTAATACAACATCTCCTACAAATTGAAAAAGAACAGCAAGAAAAACCCAACACCCTCTAAAAAAACTTGAAATTATAAAAATTAGAGCAGAAATAAATTAAATAGAAAATTTTAAAAAATGGAAACCATTAACATAACTAGGAGTTGGTTCTCTGATAAGGTCAATAAAATCGACAAACCACTAGCAAAACTAAGAAAGGAAAAGAAGAAAAAGACACAAATAACATGAATAAGATGAAATGGGCAACATCACAACTGAACCAACTGAAATTAAAAGGCTAACATTAGAATATTATGGAAAAACTATACTCAAACAAATATGAAAACCTAGAG
>NW_006400558.1:7835-9095 GCF_000299155.1 Elephantulus edwardii | reverse complement strand
GTTCAATACTCATCTCCAGCACCAAAGCTCAAAGGCATCAATTCTCCTTCTATCATCCCTAGTCATTGTCCAGCTCTCTGAGGAATAGCAAGTGATTGCAAAGACCATGGCATGTATCAGGCACACCTTCGTCTCCAGGATAAGATTGTTGCTCTTCAGCACTTTGAAGAGGTCCCTAATAACAGACTTTCCCATAAAAAAAAGTCTTTTCATTTCCTGGCTGCTGGTGTCAAGGGTGTTGATTGTGGAGCCAAGCAAACCAAAGCTGTGAACAATCTCAATCTCCTCACCATCCATCATGATGCTGCCAGCTGGCCCACTTGTAAGAATCTTTGTTTTCTTGGTATTCAGTCCATACTGAAGGCTGCAGTCCCTGACATTCCACAGCAAGTGCTTCAGGTCCTCCTCATTTTCCACAAGCAGGGTTGTCTCATCTGCATAACACAGATTGTTGATAATTCTTCCTCCAATACTGATGCCACTCTTCTCCTCATACAGCCCAGCCTCCCAGAAAATCTGGTCTGCATAAAGATTCAAAAGGTATGGAGATAGGATACATCCCTGGTATACACTCTTCCCAATTTTGAACCATGCAGTGTTTCCTTGCTCTGTTCTGACAACTGCCTCCTGGTTCAAGTATTGTGCTAAATTTCCCATTAGCACAATCAAGTGTTCTGAGATTTCCATTCTTCTCTAGTTAGCCATAGTTTGTTGTGATACACACAGTCATTTGCTTTTGCATAATCAATGAAACACAGATAGATATTCCTCTGATACTCCCTGCTTTCAGCCATCTAACATTGGCTATAATATCCCTAGTACCACAACCCCTTCTAAAGACTCAGCAAGAAAACTATTGGACGTAGTTGACCAATTTAGCAAGGTGGCAGGATACAAGATCAACATACAAAAATCAGTTGGATTTCTCTACAGTGACAAAGAGAATACAGAGCTGGAGCTAGAAAAATTATACCCTTTACAAAAGCTAATCACAAAATTAAATACTTGAGAATAAATTACTTCTCAGATATCATGAATAATGAAGAAATGCACATTCAGGAAGCTCTGTGAATACCAACTGACTAGATTCCAAAAGAAAACCATCAAGACATATGGGGCAATTGGAAGTTTCACGATGGACAGAGAAGAGCTTGAGGTTAACAATTTCAGCATGCTCAGCTCCACAATTGACATCCTTGGACCCAGCAGTAAGGAAATGAAAAGACTAATTGCATTGGGAATTGCTTTCAAGGACCTCAC